>NC_081559.1:89015301-89023574 GCF_022355385.1 Mustela nigripes | reverse complement strand
AAAAAAGAATACACCTAAGAAAAATGTAAAAAAGAAAAAATATATATATTAGATAAACTAGTATAAAATCGTTAAAAAAGAAAAAGGTAACAGTTAAAAAAAAATTTTACCCGAAGGCGAGAAAAAAAAAATGAAAAAGAAAAAATTAAATTAACTGCAAGACTAAAAAAAATCACAGGAAAAAAGCCATGAGTTCCGTGCTTGGCTTTCTCCTCCTCTGGAATTCTGCTGCTCTCCTTGGTATTGAAACCGCACTCCTTGGTAGGTGAACTTGGTCTTGGCTGGATTTCTTGTTGATCTTCTGGGGGAGGGGCCTGTTGTAGTGATTCTCAAGTGTCTTTGCCCCAGGCGGAATTACACCGCCCTTACCTGGGGCCGGGGTGAGTAATCCGCTCGGGTTTGCTTTCAGGAGCTTTTGTTCCCTGAGCGCTTTCCGTAGAGTTCCAGAGGACGGGAATACAAATGGCGGCCTCCTGGTCTCTGGCCCGGAGGAGCCGAGAGCCCAGGGCCGCACTCCTCAGTGCGCGCTCAGAGAACCGCGCCCAGTTACTCCCGTCTGCCTGACCTCCGGCCGCGCTCCGAGCTCACCGAGCCTGCGACCGGTTCAAGGTAACACGGAGCTGTGAGCTTACTGTCGGCTCTGTCTCTGTAGCCGGCTTTCCCGTTCCAATACCCGCAAGCTCTGCGACACTCAGACACCCCCGATCCTTCTGTGACCCTGCGGGACCTGAGGCCACGCTGACCCCGTGTGGGCTTCGCCCCGGTTTAGCCTCTGGAGCGATGTCCCTCAGCAGAACAGACTTTTAAAAGTCCTGATTTTGTGCACGGTTGCTCCGCCGCTTGCCGGGAGCCGGCCCCTCCCCCCGGGGTCTATCTTCCCGTCGCTTTGGATTCACTTCTCCGCCGGTCCTACCTTTCAGAAAGTGGTTGTTTTTCTGTTTCCAGAATTGCTGTTCTTCTTCTCTTCGATCTGCCGATGGATTTTCAGGTGTTTGCAATCTTTAGATAAGCTATCTAGCTGATCTCCGGCTAGCTGAAGCAGTCTCAGCTTGCTACTTCTCCGCCATCTTCACTATTAGGTCTAAAATGATGGATTCTATAAAATCTTTTTAACATTTTACTAGAACATCTTTTTAACATGTTACCCTATAAAGTAAGCCAGGGTAGTCCCCAATCAGTGGCACTTAAACAGTCTAATTTGGTTTTATTTTTATTTTATTAAGTTTTATCTGGAAGCATACTGAATCTCTAGAGCTCTTTAGACCAGTGCCACTCAAACTTACAAGACCTCTGGGGATTGTTACAAGGAAGACTTGATTCAGTCATTCTGAGGAGTGGCCTGACATTCTGCAAGTTCTAACTAGCTCCCAGGCACAGCTCCAACGCAGTGGTTTCCACCCACCTACCTCCAGAATCCCAGATCCGCTGTTGCTTAGCTCTTCAAATTGCTATGTCTTCCATTTTTATCATTTTTAAAAGATGCCACAAAGCTAGATTTTCATGTGAATGTGAAAACACCAGATTTATAAAATTTGCTAATTATTTCAAAATGTAAAAGACCAAAATAAGGCGTAGAGACCTGGCAGTTCTGGGTGGGTTGTAACAGTAATGCTGGCACGGTAGGATCCATCGCATGTTTATGTCCTCCAATCCTGACAGAGCCTCCTTTCTGCTCTGAAATCCTCTTCCTACTTCAAAATAACTTTTAGTCACAGTGCCCTGAGGAGATATTCTCCATGTTTCAATTCTCTTCTTATCAACAGTCTCTCCTCTGCAATTTACCTTTCATCATCAATTTACTGGTAAGTTGGTGAATCTTAAATGTGAATTTTATTTCTCAACCCAATACTCAGAATTTATTTTCATTTTCAGTTATCCTCATCTAGATCCTTTTTCTTGAGAAAAAATAATACAGCACTTCTGTAAAGCTAAACCTGCCACATCTGAGACTTACTCATTTGCCGCACTGACGATATTTACTCCTTCTGTTCCTTCACCCTCTGGACTTAATTGGTTTGCTGCAAGATAGTCTTGCATTTATAATGAGAAGATTTGGCTTCATGTTCTAGGTTGGGTGCCTATTTTTTGTCTTTAATCAAGTCACTTAAATTTCAGCCTCTATTCTTATCAGGAAAATGAGGCTATCTACAGATAATACATAGGATTCCTGTGAGTATTACATTGGATGATACATAGTTAAGCAGTTTAATGCTGGGTTGAGGGGTATTTTGCTAATCCAAGGACGTAACACTTTCTGCATTTTTACCATGGATTGCTTGGCATTGGCAGAAATAACACAATGCATTTTTATTTCCTCTAAAATACATATTCTCCAAAGGTTTTGGTTTTTGTTTTTGACTGTTTTTTCACTGCTCAAAATCCTTCTATTTATTTCTAATTGACTCCCAATCACATGGTCAGAGAATACATTGCACTCCTAAATTGGGAAGCATAGCCAAATGTAGGCAATTAATACCTATTTAGTCCTTATCAATTCTATGGTTTATGCTCTTTCAAATATTTTTCTGTCTTTGAGACTGCAATAGCATACAGTCTTTTTCCTCATCCAACCAAATGATTTCGTTGCTGTCAGGTTATTTTTCAGACTAGAGAGCTCTGCATCTTGACCTTTGTTTGTCCCAAAGATATTCAATAGCTTCCAACCACTCAGAAAGTGATGTCTAAATTCCTTAGCCTGGTTTTCTGTGCAATCTTAATATAACTACCTTTCCAACTTTATTTCTCAAAATTTTTAACCAATTACCTCACACTTCAGTTATACTGATGTTTTCAGATTTCCAGAGTTGCCCTGACCTTTCTAACCTATAGGGAATTACCTGTACCTCATACCTTACCACATTTCCACTAACCTGAATCACACACAAAAATAAGCAAGCTGTTGGCAGCATCACCCTTCATACACAAAAACCTAATCAATTCCTTTCTATATTCCAGCCAAAAACTTTTCTCTACTTAATAAGACTGTATTTGGTCAATTGCTTTGTACTTCACGTGATAGTTATTTGTTGACACATTATTACTCACACATATACTTCTTGAGGGTAGGCTTCTTGTTAATATATCTTTATCGCTCCCTTCCAAAATGTATATAACACTGCTTTAAACATTAATATTTTAAATAAATTGATGAAAAAATTCATGACCATGCATAATCTATAATTTTAAGGGTATCTGAGCTGAATTAGAAATATCAGATAGGTCTTCAAGTTCATTCTCAAGAGTAAATATGTATCTAAATACATACCCAATATTAATTCTCATGCTCTTATCCTTATCTTTTGTCTACCCACTGGATTAGAGTTTCTAATTACCAACTTTAATTCTAAAATAAAACTTTTGTCTTTTTTGACCCTTCTTAATACCTACATTGGGTTTTTTTTTTTTTTTTTAGACTTATCTGGTAAATTCACCATAAGAGTGGGAGGGATAAAAAACTGCCATACATTTAGTGAAATTTTTCTTTCCTTGATAAAAATATTGAAATAATTGAAATAATAAAAAACATTGAAATATATATTGAAATCATTCTGACTCAATCTCTGTTTTTAAGAAAGTCAAAGACTTCTTTTTTTTTTTTTAAGATTTTATTTATTTATTTGACAGAGAGAAATCACAAGTAGAGAGGCAGGCAGAGAGAGAGAGAAGCAGACTCCCCGCTGAGCAGAGAGCCTGATGCGGGACTCGATCCCAGGACCCTGAGATCATGACCTGAGCCGAAGGCAGCAGCCTAATCCACTGAGCCACCCAGGCGCCCTGAAAGTCAAAGACTTCTGAGTAAATTTCTCAAAGGGTTCAATTTTCTATATTGAGGAACCCTTATCTTTTGAACTAAAACAGATTAGATATTTTGAAAAGCCTGTCACTGCGATAATATCTTCTGAAAAATGATAAATTATAACTTTTAAATAATGTATCATGATCACAAGATAGGAAAGTCTCTACATGCTAACACAGACTTGTTTGTTAGCCAAAACATAAAGGAAGGCAAATGAGAATATGGAGGCTGGTGCAGCCATAGGGACAAAAGCCTGGGAAATCAAATCAAATGGTAATCTAGAGATCCATGGATTATTAGTTGCTTAGTGCAAGTGGGTTCAGTCTTTAAATGCACAAATACAAGAGAGCTAAGCAAGAACAATACCAGGTATTTCAGGAGGATATACATCATCACTAATAGGTGAATAGGAAAAAAAACAAAAACAAAAACAAAAACAGGAAACCTTCTTGCCTGATTAAAAAGGAGAATAATTTAGTAGTAAAAACAAAATTTATTTTCTCTGTTCTTTCTCTGAATACAGAAAACAAAACACAATAAAACCAAACCAAGCCCAAACCAAACACAAACAGACAAATACTTTAAGCATAGATCTATACTGGTGCAAGAGATTACTAGTTTATAAACAAGATATCCACTGGCTGGGTAGGGGATAATGAAATTCAAGTGATTTCCAGTTTACAGTGACTCCTCTTTCCTCTAGCAGAAGCAAATTCAAATCCTCTATGAAAGAAAAAAAAAATCCTCAACCCTCGACCTCATAATTTCTCTAGATTAAATTCATTCTCATAGAAAATCAGAACAAAAAAATAAAACAGAAAAAAATGAAACATAAAAGGAAGAGTTATGAGAAAAATCAACAGATTTAAGCCTACAAAGCCTACACGTTTTTACATTATTGTACAAGACAAAGAAAAGTGAGTGGACTATTTTAAAGGAAAACATATGCTTTGAAAAATAAGCATAGCCAATAATTTATTGATTTATTTTTAAATATTTATTTATTTATTTTAGAGAGAGTGTGTGTGTATGTGGGTGGGGTGAGAGGCAGAGGAAGCGGGAGAGGGAGACTCTCTAAGCAGACTCCCGACTAAGTGCCAAGCCTAATCCCATGCCCATAATATCATGACTTGAACAGTAATCAAGAGTCAGATGTCCAACCAACTGAGCCACCCAGGTGCCCTGCTAAAAATTAAAAAAAAAAAAACACAAAAACAAAATATTGGAAGACATAATATGAACCAAAAATGGTTTGTAAATAAATATTGTAAACAATATTTTAAAAAGAAGCAATGTATTAAATAGATTAACCAGCAGCTTAGACCTAATTCAGTCAGTAAACTACAAGACAAATTGAAGGAGTTAGCCAGAGCCAACACAGAGAAGCAAAAAGGTTAAATGAGTTGGAAATCAAGCATATTTAGTCAAAGTTTCTGAAGGAGGAAATAGACTAGGTTATAGAAAATGGTGAGAAATAATATTTGAGGGTTTTTCCTTCCCTGGGCTGATGCAAGATATGATCCCATAGGAGGCACAACAGACCCTTGGTAGCTAAATAAAAACATCGTCATGAGGACAAAGAAAGAATGTTAAAAGCATTTAGTTAGATAAACATGGAGATTCTTAATAGGAATAAATAATGTAAAATATGGTAGAATAATATCTGCAAAAGGTTGAGAGACAATAACTCAACTTGAAATTCATACTCAACAAAATTATCTTTATATCTATATCTCAACAACAAAAATATTTTTAGTTAAAAAATGGCCAAAGGGATGGAATAGACATTTCTCAAAAGCAGATACAAAAAGGGTCAACAAGAACACGAAAGGATGTTCAACATCACTAATCATAGGGGAAATGCAAATCAAAATCACAATTAGAGACCACTGCACACCCATTAGGATGGCTGCTGTAAAAGCAACGACTACCACCACCATAAAACCAAAACCCAAGTGTTGCCAAGGATGTGGACAAATTGGAACCTTTCTAAGTACTATTGGTAGGAATGTGAAATGATTCAGCCTCTGTGGGAAACTGCATGGCAATTTCTCAAAAAAAAATTAAAAATAGAATTACCATATGATCCAGCAATTCCACTTCTGGGGGCATGCCCAAAAGAACTGAAAGCAGTGTCTTAAAGATACACTTACGTTCACAGCAGAATTACTCACTGCAGCCAAAAGGTGCAAATAACCCAAATGTGCATTGATATACCTACCTATATAGTTAAATATACACAAACACAATGGGATATTATTCAGTGCTAAAAAAAAAAAAATTTCTGACACTTGCTACATTGTGGATGAACCTTGAAGACATCATGCTGTGTCAAATAAGCCCTTCACCAATAGGCAAATACTGTGTGATTCCACTTATAAGAGGCACCTAGAGTACTTAAATTCATAGACAAAGGAAGTAGAATGGTAGACACTTGGGGAACAGAATTACCAGGAGTTAGTAACTGTTTAATGACTATGAAGTTTCAGTTTTACAGGATGAAGAGTTCTGGAGATTGGTTCACAGTATGAATGTACTTAAAGTTACTGAATTGTACACTTAAAAAGTGTCAAGATGATAAATTTTATGTATATTTTACCATGATCAGAAAAAATATCAAAAACAAAAGCTAAATAAATATATTTTCAGACAATATATCAGATTATCACCAACAGATTATCAGTAATATAAAGGAACATTAAAAGACATAAGTTAGTGAGAGGAGAAATGACCACAGTACAAAGGCCTTAGTTGAAAGAGGAATGGGGTAAGCACATAAATTGGTTGACATGTAGATAAATCTAAATGGAAAACACATACACACACACATATAATCATTGTCCATTCTTTGCTTGTGAAATTTCTCTTTCTTTTTTCTCTTCCCTATGGAGTGGACCTACTGATACCAGCATCTTAGAGGTAGGCATGAAGGCTTTTGCCCAAAATCAGATATGCTTTCAAAAAAGGAGGGGATCTCAACTGTCATAATTTTCTGAGAGCAGATATGGCTATATCCAATCAAAATTCATTTGAAGTGGGTTTTGGGGAATTGTGTATTTGTTTTTAGGGACAAAGTTAAAAAAAAAAAAAAGCAAATTGGTAACATTTTGCCAAGCTTTTTCAAGGGAACTTTGTAAATGTTAAATATTCCATTTATTGCAACTAAGAAAAACTGAACACACACATGTTACTATATATAACACTGGGATACAAATTAACCAAACATCCATAAACACAATCCAGCTTAAGAAGTAGAATATTAAAAATACTTTAGGAGCCTTCTATGTACACTTTCACTAATTTTATGCTTCTTCAACTCTGAACAATATAGTGTTTATCATTGTCTTGGTTTCATCAGTTTTAACACAAATATACGTATTCTAAACCTATGTTATTGTTTCTTTTTTCCTCGAGAATCTGAAGCAGAACTGCAACTTTTCACTAATCATATCTCTTAATCTCCTAAACCTATAAATATTGATATTTTATAGGAATAATTCACTGCTGATTTGGGAAAATATCCAAAGCAAGGGTGTCTATTTTGTTTACATCTGCATCATGTATCCAACATCTTTCCAATAATCACCTCTGGTTAACTTCACCTCTCTCCCAGCCATCAGGTTTGATTACTTCTATATCATACCCCTGATATGTATCACCTTCTTATACCTCTCATTGTTCTAGTCTAATTTTTGCTCTAGATTTAGAACATTTCTTAACCTTCTAGCTGTATCCTTATCTATAATTCTTATTTTCAGTGTTTCAAATTTCCACATAATTTACCTTCAAAAGAGTTTAAATCATGACCTTTAACCAGCTGTAAAAGTCTTTAGTGGTTTCTCACTGCCTTTAGAAAAAAAAAAAATACAAAAACAGCTCTTCTTCCTGAGGTAAAACCTTTTGTGCTCTGCCTGTCGCATTAACCTTATAATTTATTCTTCTTGAATGTCTAGCTACTGCTCACTACTTGCTCCTCCCTTCATATGAAGTATCCAGAGCTTTGTAACTACTGATATTTCAACCTGGATTGATCTGCTAGCATTTCCCCCCAAGGTCTTATTTGACTGCTATTTCCTAAGTGAGCACTTTGGTGATCTCATATAATAAGTTGGTATTCCTTGTGCTAATTTTCTAAGTAGCTTACACCCTTATTAAACTGCATATTTCATATAGCCTTATATTTTGGTTAGCTGTTTATATCTCATTCTTTCACCAGACATGAAGCTGCCTGAGGTTATAGACAGTCTTAGCTAAATATAGCCATCTCTTCACCCATCTAATGTTTCACATATAGAAACCACATATAGAATTTCCCTATAGGGAAAAAATAAAATAAGATACTATCCTTCTCGGGCACCTGGGTGGCTCAGTGGGTTAAGCCGCTGCCTTCGGTTCAGGTCATGATCTCAGGGTCCTGGGATCGAGGCCCGCATCAGGCTCTCTGCTCAGCAGGGAGCCTGCTTCCCTCTCTCTCTCT
>NC_081559.1:88907354-89015201 GCF_022355385.1 Mustela nigripes | reverse complement strand
ACTTGTGATTTCTCTCTGTCAAATAAATAAATAAAATCTTAAAAAAAAAAGATACTATCCTTCTCACTAATATATAAAGACTAAGCATAGCAAGTATGGCTTATTTAGCATTCATTGTTATAGATACAAGTTCTCAATGAAATGGCATTTATAGGTGTGGTTTTGCCTTTTTTTTTTTCCTTTTCTTTTCTGTTTTTAAATCACAGATGTTGACATTCTTCCACTGAAAGATTTCCTGGGTGAAAATGAAAATTGAAAATGCTATTTAGAAATAGGCAAAACAACAGATGTCCACTACTCAAAATCTCTTGAATTCAAGGCCTGGTTCCAAAATCTAGACTCTAGATCTCACTTTTATTACTGACTTGTTTTCTTTTCCTTCATTCTTGCTGGACCAATTTTCATAATAGTTGTTGTTTTTTTTTCTTTAAGCATTTTTATTAATGGGTACAATTAAATATGGTGTCTTGCAAAACAGAGGGAACGGATGAATTTAGTACTCAGTGACAAAATAATTGTTGGCAGAAGAGCGTAACAATTTCAAATAATAATGGAAATCTAGGGGCGCCTGGGTGGCTCAGTGGGTTGAGCTGCTGCCTTCGGCTCGGGTCATGGTCCCGGGGTCCTGGGATCGAGTCCCATATCGGGCTCTCTGCTCAGCAGGGAGCCTGCTTCCCTCTCTCTCTCTCTGCATGCCTCTCTGTCTACTTGTGATCTCTGTCTGTCAAATAAACAAATAAAAAAAATAATGGAAATCTACTTTGAAATAAATCCAATTAAATTCAAAGTACCATTGAGAATTAAATTTTATATTGTAGCAATGTGATCAAAAGTCTACATTTAAAGAGTTTATATTTTTACAGTTAAAAAAACATATTATTATATGATAATTCCCTACCATACAAATGAGGGTTTTTAATAAACAGATAACTTCTAATGTGTATTAATCTTCTTTTTGTTCATTTTAGCATCTGCTAAACTCAGATGCTTTCAGATGGTAGATGACTCTAGAATTTGTTCAGTCAATGGTACTTGCCCAAAGTTGAGCCCTTAATTTTCCAGAAGTGAATGATTCACTTTGCCCTAGAATAACCAGATACATCTGGATTTTTTTCCCAGTAAAAAGTGAATTTTTATTGACAGTAGCCTGGGGCCTTATAATGCTACCAACATATCTCTAAAAGCTTTTTCTTCTATGTCAGAATAACCAAACTATTGGAAAAGGGATGGAATACTTTTACGCTTCACCGAGGTGCTACTAGGTGAAATCAGCAGATTATGCTGAATGTTTGTTAAATGAATATTGGAAATAAATATTTGTACAAACCATGTGATTATTAAGATTTTCTGTTCTCTATCTGGCAAAGTTCCTTATTTGTAAAAGAGAGGGACTCTGGGTCAGGAGGGAAAAACCACAGAACTTTAAAGTCAATTCCAACTTGGATGAAACAAGCCCTGCCATTTCTTACTATGAATTAAATGACTTGTCATTTTTAAAAACAGAAAGTAACATTTACTTCAAAGTACTGTATGGGGAATTAATGATAGATAAAAGGAGAATAGATACAAAGAGAGAGGCAAGATGGCAGAAAAGTAGCTGACTGAAATGACATTAGGTTCCAGGAGTTCAGCTAGATAATTATCAAAACATTCTGAACACCTACAAAACCAAGAGGAGATCAAAGAGAAGAAAAGCAGCAATTCTAGAAACAGAAAATCAACCACTTTCTGAAAGGTAGGAAGTGCAGAGAAGTGAGTCCAAAGCAATGGGAAGTTAGACCACAGGGGGAGGGGCCAGCTCCCAGGAATCAGTGGAGCAGCAGAGCACAAAATCCAAACTTTCAGAAGTCATCTCCCCTGAGAGATATCACAGCAGAGGCTAAGCAGAGGTGCAGCCCTCACAAGGACAGTGTGGTCTCAGGACCCGCAGGGTCACGGAAGGTTTGGGGGTGTCTGAGTGTGGCAGAGCTATCAGGTATCAGAGTGAGAAGCTGAATACAGAGACAGAGCCAAGGAGTGAGCTTTCAGATCAGAGTTACCTTAAATGGTGATCTGAGGCACAGTTGGGCCAATGCTCTTCAAGCAAGAACCCCACAAGTGGCAAATCCAGGGAGACCCACCTTCCTGCTCTGGGAAGAGCAGCATGGCAGGAATCTGCTGGGTTTAGAGACATAAGGAAGGGCCATTAACCAGAGATAGAAATGCTTGGTCACAGGCCAGGTGAGCTTGGACTGTGGCTGGAGACCAGGGAGACAGGAGTGATTGACTGCTTGTCTCAGGGAGCACACTGAGTGGGGCTCTGAGCTCTCAGCTCCTCTGGGCCAGAGATTGGGAGGTGCCATCTTTATTCCCATCCTCCAGAGCTCTAAGGAAAGCATTCAGGGAGCAAAAGCTCTGAGAGCAAACCAAGCAGAATACTTAGGCCTGTCCATGGCAAGGGCAGTGCAATTCTGCCTTGCACAAATACTTTTTTTTTTTTAAGATTTTATTTATTTGACAGAGAGAGAGAGAGATCACAAGTTAGGCGAATCAGCATCCAGAGATAGAGGGGGCAGCAGGCTCCCTGCAAAACAGAGAGCCCGATGTAGGGCTTGATCCGAGGAAACTGAGATCATGACCTGAGTCTAAGGCAGAGGCTTAACACATTGAGCCACCTAGGTGCCCCTCAGGGAAAGACATTTGAGAATCACTGCAACAGGCCCCTTGCCCAGAAAATCAGCAAGAACATCCAGCTAAGACAAAGTTCATGAATCAATGAGAATAGCAGAACTCCAGAGTTAGGGGAAAGCAATAAATAGAATTAATGGCTTTTTCCCCATGTCACTTAAGTCTTGAAAAGTTAATTTTTTTCAAAAATATTTTTCTTATTCCAGTTTTTAACTTTTCCTCTTTGAATGTTTTTAACTTGTTTATCTTAATAATACCTTTCTAAAAAAACTTTTAAAACCTTTATTGTTATAGTCATATTTTATCCCTTCATTGTATTTAATCTTGTTTTTTGTATATGTATGTTTTTTTTCCTAAAAAATTTTAAGATACAATTTCTTCTAATAGAACAAAATTTCTAATCTCACACATGGCTTTGTTCTACTTTCCAGCCTGAGCACATTTCCTACTCTATTTTTTTTTCTTTTTCCAAACAACTTATTATCACTTCCTTTTTTAGAATTTTTAAAAAATTTTGATCTTTACTGTCATATTACATCTCTTCATCATGTTTGCATTTATTTTTCTATATATGTAAGTTTTTCTTTCTTTAAATATTTGGGAGGATATTCTTCTAAGAAATTTAAATACACCCAAAATCAAGTGGGTGGCTCTGTTCTATTCACCAGTCAAATGTGTGTGTGTGTGTATAACTTTTTTATTTTTTATTTTTATTTCCTTTCCCCCTCTTTCTTCTCCTCCCAGTTTTGGATCTCTTCTGATTTTGTTAGCATACATTTTTTTTCAGGTGTTTTGCCACCCTTTTAGTATTTTTTTCTCTCACTCATATTCATATATGGATAAAATGACAAGGCAGAAAAACTCATCATGAAAAAAGTAACAAGAGGCAGTACTGACAGCTAGGAACCTAATCAATATGGACATTGGTAATAAGTCAGAACTAGAATTCGGAACAATACTCAAGGTGCTAGTTGGGCTAAAAAATGGAATGGAGGATATAAGAGAAACCCCATCTGGAGAAATAAAAGCCCTTCTGGAGAAATAAAATAACTAAAATCTAAATAAGCTGAAGTTAAAAAAAGCTATTAATAAGGTGCAGTTAGAAATGGAGGCTCTCACTGCTAGGATAAATGAGGCAGAAGAGAGAATTAGTGATATAGAAGACCAAATGATGGAGAATAAAGAAGCCAAGCAAAAGAGAGAAAAACAACCACTGGACCATGAGGGAAGATTTCAAAAAATAAGTGATACCATAACAAAACAATACTAGAATAATTGGGATTCCAGAACAAGAAAGAGAGAGAGGGAAGAAGGTTATTAGAGAAAATTATAGTAGAGAATTTCCTTAATATGGCAAAAGGAACAAGCATCAAAATCCAGGAAGCACAGAGAATCCCCCTCAAAATCAATAAAAAATAGGTCCATACCCGATCATCTAATAGTAAAACTTACAAGTCTTAGTGACAAAAAGAAAATCTTGAAAACAGCTTAAGAAGTCTGTAACATACAATAATAAAAATATTAGATATTAGACAGCAGACTTATCCACAGAAACCTGGCAGGCCAGAAAGAGCTGGCAGGATATATACAGAGCACTAAATGAGAAAAGCATGCAGCCAAGAATACTATATCCAGCTAGGTTATCATTGAAAATAGAAGGAGAGATAAAAAGCTTCCAGGACAAACAAAAATTAAAATAATTACCAAACACCAAACGAACCCTATAGGAAATATTGAAAGAGGTCCTCTAAGCAAAGAGAGAGCCTAAAAGCAGTAGACCAGAAAAGAACAGGACAATATACAGTAACACTCACCTTACAAACAATACAATGGCACTAAATTCATATCTTTCAATTGTTACCCTGAATGTAAATGGGCTAAATGCCCAATCAAAAGATACAGGGTACCAGAATGGATAATAAAACAAGACCTATCAATGCACTGTCTACAAAAAACTCATTTTAGACCCAAAGATACCTCCAGTTTTAAAGTGAGGGTGTGGAAAACAATTTACCATGCTAATGGACATCAAAAGAAAGCTGGGGTGGCAATCCCTATATAAGATAAGTTAGATTTTAAGCCAGACTATAGTAAGAGATGAAAAAGGACACTATATAGTACTTTAAGGGTCTGTCCAACAAGAAGATCTAACAATTTTAAAAACCTATACCCCTAACATGAGAACAGACAATCATATAAACCAATTAATAACAAACACATTGACCATAATACAGTATTAGTAGGGGACTTCAACACGTCCCTCACTGAAATGGACAGATCATCCAAGCAAAAATCAACAAGGAAAAAAAGGCCCTAAATGATACACTGGACCAGATGGACATCACAGATATATTCAGAACATTCCATCCCAAAGCAACAGAATATACATTCTTCTCTAGTGCACATGGAACATTCTGAAGAATAGATCACATCTTGGGTCACAAATAAGGTCTTAACTGGTACCAAAAGATTGGGATCATTCTCTGCACGTTTTCAGACCACAATGCTCTGAAGGTAGAACACAATCACAAGAAGAAATTTGGAGAGAGCCCAAATACATGGAGGCTAAAGAGCATTCAACTAAAGAATGAATGGGTCAACCAGGAAATTAAAGAAGAATTGAAAAAAAAATCATGGAAACAAATGAAAATGAAAACACAAATGTTCAAACAAAACCGTGTTCAAAAACAACAGTTCAAAATCTTTGGGACACAGCAAACACAGTCCCAAGGGGAAAGTAGATAGTGATACAAGACTTTCTCAAGAAAGGTCTCAAGTATACAACCTAACCCTATACCTAAAGGAGCTGGAGAAAGAACAGCAAAGAAAACCTAAACCCAGCAGGAGAAGAAAATCATAAGGATCAGAGCAGAAATCAATGAAATAGAAACCAAAAAAAAAATAGACAAATCAACAAAACTAGGAGCTGGTTCTTTGAAAGAATTAATAAGATTGATAGACCCCTGGCCAGACTTATCAAAAAGAAAAGAGCAAGGACCCAAATAAATAAAATCATGAATGAAAGAAGAGAGATTACAGCCAACACAAAATAAATATAAGCAATTATAAGAACATATTGTGAGCAACTATATGCCAACAAATTTGACAATCTGGAAGAAATGGATGCATTTCTAGAGATAGAAACTACCAAAACTGAACCAGAAAGACACAGAAAGCCTGAACAGATCGATAACCAGTAAGAAGCTTGAAGCAGTCATCAAAAATCTCCCAACAAGCAAGAGCCCAGGGCCAGATGGCTTCCCAGGGGAATTCTACCAATCATTTAAAGAAGAATTAATTCTTATTCTCCTGAAACTGTTCCAAAAAATAGAAATGGAAGGAGAACTTACATACTCATTTTATGAGGCCAGAAATACCTTGATCCCAAAACCAGACAAAGACCACAATAAAAAGGAGAAACAGACCAATATTCTTGATAAACACAGAAGCGAAAATTCTCACCAAAATACTAGCCAAGAGAATCCAATAGTACATTAAAAGGTTTATTCACCACAACCAAGTTGGATTTATTCCAGGGCTGCAAGGTTGGTTCAACATCTTCAAATCAATCAACGTGATACAATACATTAATAAAAGAAAGAATAAGAGTCATATGATACTCCTAATAGATGTTGAAAAAGCATCTGACAAAGTATGGCATTCTTTCTTGATCAAAATTCTTCATAGTGTAGGGGTAGAGGGTACATACCTCCATATCATCAAAGCCATCTATGAAAAACCATAGCAAATATCATTCTCAATGGGGAAAAACTGAGAGCTTTTCCCCTAAGATCAGGAACATAGCAGGGCTATTACCACTATTACCACTGCTATTCCACATAGCACTAGAAGCCCTAGCCTCAGCAATCAGACAACAAAAAGAAATAAAAGGCATCCAAACTGGCAAAGAAGAAGTCAAACTCTCACTCTGCAGATCATATGTTACCTTAGGTGGAAAACCCAAAAGACTCCACTCCAAAACTGTTAGAACTCATTCAGGAATTCAGGAAAGTATCAGGATATAAAATCAATGCACACAAATCAGTTGAATTTCTATACACCAAGAGCAAGACAGAAGAAAGAGAAATTAAGGGGTCAGTCCCATTTACAATTGCACCCACACCCATAAGATACCTAGGCATAAAGCTAACCAAAGAGGCAAAGTATGTGTACTAAGAAAACTATAGAATACTCATGAAAAGAATTGAAGAAGACACAAAGAAATGGAAAAACGTTCCATGCTCATGGACTGGAAGAACAAATATTGTGAAAATGTCTATGCTACATAAAGCACATTGGATGCAATCCCTATCAAAATACCATCATTTTTTAAAAAAGAAATAGAACAAATAATCCTAAAATTTATATGGAACCATAAAAGACCCCAAGTAGCCAGAGGAATGTTGAAAAAGAAAGCCAAGGTTGGGGGTGCCTGGGTGGCTCAGTGGTTAAGTCTCTGCCTTCAGCTCAGGTCATGATCTCAGGATCCTGTGATTGAGCCCCATATCTGGCTCTCTGCTCAGCGAAAACCTACTTCTCCCTCTCTCTGTCTGCCTCCCTGACTATTTGTGATATATCTTTGTCAAATAATTAGATAAAATCTTAAAAAAGGAAACCAAGGTTTGTTGCATCATAATTCCAGACTTCAAGCTCTATTACAAAGCTGTCATAATCAACACAGTATGGTATTGGCACAAAAACAGACACATAGATCAATGGAACAGAATAGAGAGCTCAGAAATAGCCCCTCAACTCTATGATCAACTAATCTTCAACAAAGCAGGAAAGAATGTCCAATGGAACAAAGACAGTCTCTTCAACAAATGCTGTTGGGAATATTAGATAGCCACATGCAGAAGAATTAAACTGGACTATTTCCTTACACCACACACAAAAATAGACTCCAAGTGGATGAAGGATCTCAATGTGAGAAATGAATCCATCAAAATCCTTGAGGAGAACATAGGCAGCAACCCCTTTGACCTCAGCCACAGCAACTTCTTCCTAGAAACATCACCAAAGGCAAGGGAAGCAAGGGTGCAAATGCACTACTGGGACTTCATCAAGATCAAAAGTTTTTGCAAAGCAAAGGAAATAGTCAACAAAACCAAAAGACATCTGACAAACTGTGAGAGGATATTTGCAACTGACATATCAGATAAAGGGCTAGTATCCAAAATCTTGAAAGAGCTTATCAATCTCAATGCCCAAAGAACAAATAATCCAATCAAGAAATGGGAAGAGGACATGAACAGGCATTTCTGCAAAGAAAATATCCAGATGGTCAACAGACACATGAAAAAGTGCTCCACATCACTCGGCATCAGGGAAATACAAATCAAAAACCATGGAGAGATACCACCTTACACCAGCCAGAATAGCTAAAATAAACAAGTCTGGAAATGACAGAGGCTGACAATGATGAAGAGAAAGGGGAACCCTCCTACACTGTTGGTGGGAATGCAAGCTGGTGCAGCCACTCTGGAAAACAGTATGGAGGTTCCTCAAAGAGTTGAAAATAGAGCTACCCTATGTCCCAGCAATTGCACTACTGGGTACTTACCCTAAAGATGCAGATGTTGGGGCACTTGGGTGGCTCAGTGGGTTAAAACCTCTGCCTTTGTCTCAGGTCATTATCTTAAGTCCTGGGATTGAGCCTTGCAATGGGCTCTGTGCTCAGCAGGGAGCCTGCTTCCCTCTCTTTTTTTCTGCCTGTCTCTCTGCCTGCCTGTGATCTCTCTTTCTAATAAATAAATAAAAAATCTTTAAAAAAAATAAAGATGCAAATTCAATTATCCAAAGGGGCACATGCCCCCAAATGTTTATAGCAGCAATGTCCACGATAGCCAGTCTGTGGAAAGAACCTAAATGTCCATCAACAAATGAATGGATAAAGAAGATGTGGTATATATATACAATGGAATACTATGCAACCATCAAAAGAAATTAAATCTTGCCATTCGCAATGATGTGGATGGAACTAGAGGGTATCATGCTCTTGAAATAAGTCAATTAGAGAAAGATAATTATCATATGATCTCCCTGATATGAGGAATTTGATAGGCAGAGTGGGGGTTTTGGGGTGTAGAGAAGGAAAAAATGAAACAAGATGGTATCAGGAGGGAGACAAACCATAAGAAATGCTTAATCTCACAAACTGAGGGTTATCGGGGGTAGTATGGTAGGGAGAGGGTAGTTGAGTTATGGACATTGGGAGGATATGTGATATACCCGAGTTAGTGTTATGAAGTATGTTGTGAAGTGTGTAAGCCTGATGATTCACAAAATTACCCCTGGGGCAAATAACAAAAATAATTAATAAAAATAATAAAATGAAAATTTAAAAAAAAATTAAAAGAAAGAAGAATAGATACAAATGTGGAAACCCAACTACGTAACTCCCAGTTAGAACTTTAAGGCCTGTTAATGTCTTCTTTTCTTCTTACTAAGTTCATTGAAAGTTAATTTCTTGCTATGATGATTTAAAGTTTGTGGGGGACAGTCTTTTATCTAGTAAGGTATAATGGTGGGCATTATATAAATAAGTACTCAGGAGAGGCAACTGAGCATAAAAGGTTAACACCCAGTCACTGGGGATGAAGTCCCAAATTCTCTCTTTGCAGAGTAATGAGAGTGACAGGAGCTCTAAACGTACAGTCCAGAGTGTGACTGCGGCTCCACTGTATACTCCCTTTGTTTCAGAGACAAGAGTTTCAGCTTTCACAAGCTTAAGCTTTCTCATCCACAGAATGAAAGTATTTCTTAATAATAAGTTTGTAAAGATTACATGAGATTATGGTGCTTGTCACTTTAAGGACAGCTAGTATTATTTATCACATCAAAAAACTAAACCTGAGAGCACCAATAATTGAAAAATATCTGGACGAAGAAGTGACTTAAGGGTAAGAATTAATTACCACTAGAGAGTCAGGCTGCAGACCAGTAGCAAAAACCTTTGCTGTGAATTGTGCAGTAATTTTTCTTAGAATAAAATTACCTTTTTGTGTTTTAAAGAGGCAACTATACATGTGATTATAAATATTTGTTAGTTTATACAAAGAACACATCTATAGTCATTTGTTAGCATTTATGTTTATAATGAAGTGTGCTTTGTACATGTAACTGTAACCAATAGCTTGTGTAGGTAGTACATAAATTAAGAGAAGTTTAGTATTTTAGGATATGGAGAATGGCATGGCAGGCAAACTATTTCTACACTCTTTCATGAAGGTTCAGTGTTTTCTCAGGAAACGGTCTGATTGGAGCAATGACAAATGTAGAGTCTGATTTATGAAGCAGATTTCACATTAGACTTTGGCTAAGGAAGATAAGAAAAGAGAGAATCTCAAGACAAAGTCCAGTAGAGGAAGGACAGTGAAGTGAGAAGATACAGAGACCAGCATGTAAGAAATAAGAGAAAGGTCAGACATTCGCAGGGAATCCAAAAGATGAAAGGATAAAATACAGTACAATTACTGGCAGGATTTGAGACACTTTGATGAGCTCACAAGCTGAACTGTCAAAAGTTCATCTCAAGCTTTCTATTAATGGAAAGCTAAATCAGTCCTTCACAAGATTTCACCCTGGAAGAAAGGAAAATGCAACATCATTCAATTTACAGGTGAGCCGGAAATGAAGGACTTATCTTTGACAATACCTATTCCTCAACCTTCATATCCAATTAATTAAGTTACTTTATATTTTCACTCTTTTATGTTTCTATAATTCTCCCTCATTTCTTTTTTTCCCTTCTAGTCCATGTTTCAATCACATCTTACTAAAACTGCTATACCAGCCAGTGATCCAGTCTCCCAGAGTCACCTGCCTCCATCTCACACCTCTTCAATTCTCTACTAAACCTAAAAGCTAGAACTCATATTTTCCAAAGGCAAATACATACGTAGCTGTATGTATTTGCCTAACCATACAACTGCTGCCTCCTTGAAATAC
Source organism: Mustela nigripes (assembly GCF_022355385.1). NCBI lineage: Eukaryota > Metazoa > Chordata > Mammalia > Carnivora > Mustelidae > Mustela > Mustela nigripes. The sequence continues at coordinate 89,004,584 of NC_081559.1, read as the reverse complement.
TTCTTTGGCTCTCATTATTTTCAGTACTAATATAAAAATCAACAACTTATAAAGTCTAGATTCAGTTCCTACTTATTTCTTTAGCTCTATCAGCTTGTATAATATGTCCTTCTTGTTCTGTGTTTCATATTATTCAGCCAATAATGATTCTCCATCAATTTCTTATATATATTTCAATATTTTCAAAATGGTTGAATTAATGGTTATTGATCCTAATGAATATATTTTATTAATTGTTGGTAAGAAAATATCATTGTTCAATTTTTGGCAATAATTATAAATAAAGTCCACTAAATGAAAAGAAGCCTGTGAATTTCTTGAAGACAAATTCATCAACTACTACAGTTACTACATAACTACTAGCTACCAATCTATATTGATAGAAAATTGTCCTCACGTTTTTCTGAGATATAACATCTTTCCCTTCATACAATTCACAAAGCCTTTTGGTAAGGATTTCACATTCATGATGAAGTGCTTAAACAATTTTCTGTTAGACTTTAATGAATATCTTATGAGATCACCTGACTGTCAGTCTTAGAAGGCACGTAACGTCCTTTAAATGATCTTTCAAGGTATTTAATGATCATTACCTAGTCTAACAATTGGATAATAATCAAACCATTATTTCCCTCTCCTCTGTAAAAAAATAGTCTAAGAAGAAAAAATCTTTGCATTAGCTTTCTTATAAAGGTTATTCTCTTATGGGAAGTTTGAAATAAGTATAAGTATAAACAAGTTTATAACCAATTCATTCAAGTTGCTTTAATAGCACTAAACTTAGATGAGTAAAGAGCTAGCATAAATAAAAGAACACTTTAGTGGTTAAAGACTCTCAGATCTACTAGTAATACTCAAGCCAGCTTTTTAAATATGATATGTGGAAACTCTTGAAAACCTGTGAATTTAAAACCTGCACTTCTTATTGCTTTAATTAAGAGATTGATCATTCCTCATATAAGTTCTGATTTTAAATTTTTAGTATGTTTCAAAGCATGAGAGTTTGATATATCTATATGGATTACTGATCACCCTTTCTTCTATCCTCTTCCAAATCACTCTCTCATGCTTATTGGAAAATGAAATTGAACAGAAACTGTCTTGTTTGGTTTTGCAGTCATGAAAAGAGCAGATACTCAATGAAGATATACTATGTCGATATACTAATATAATAATACTATACTAAATACATACTATACACATATATATACTATATATAAATATATATAAAACTAACATATTATATATATGCAATATATATACTAAGATACTCAATGAAGATAAACTAAACTATTACTACAACTAATTATAACAATAATAACAACAACAATAACTGATCCAGAAATCACAATACACCAAGATTCAAACAAAGTCTAGGATAATTCAATGTTAAATATTTAGTCATGGTATCTGTAACTATGTCTAACTTCACTTCAGACATATTTTCTACTTTGGGGAAAGTTATTTTTTTTAATAGTTAATTTAACAACATTTACCAATAAGTTATAATTTAACTTGCTAGGTTAGGATGTGGATAGAAATAAGTTCCCTGTCTTATTTGTGTACTCTAGTTCTGTAAAAATTTATGCAAAGGAAGTTGATAATAAGCTTGAGCCCAAAGAGGGAAAGAAGTCCTTCCCAAATATTCTATATTTTGTGTATGCACAAATTACCATTCCTCCATCAGCAAAGAATAAGTCTTGAAATGTTTGTTTAGAAATCCACAAATTTTAAGGAGATCACTTTTGATTTTTTTTTCTTCTTTTGAAACAAAATTTCTAGTTATCAGACTATTATGTGCAACATAATTATAGCATTATACAATTGTAAAGACATAGCATATTATTAAATCTCTGAATAATCAATTCCAACTTTCAATTAACAACACAGAATTGGATAATTTAAAAAAACATACAAAAGAGACTTGTGATTATTATAAATTGAATGACATTTTTTTAAGCTGTAATGTGCAAAGCTCTTACCTCTTGAAATAACAGTTTCCAACCCAGTTCCGTTAATAAAAGCCCGTTTAATGGTTTGTGTTTTAATATCTGTCCAGTATAAACGTTCTTCAGATGCATCAAAGTCTATCACAGTAACATCATCAATATCAGGAACTGTAAAGGCCGTGATAAAGTTAAAATATGGATTATCAATATCCACTCCTCTGATTTCAGAACGCCTTGCATATAGAAGAAATTTTTTCATTTCTAGAAAAGAAACAGAAATAAGTATTTTTCTCTCCTAACCTTGGCAAGTTTGAAGCAATCTAGAAATTCTAAAATTATTTCTTGTTATTTAAAAGAATTTTAACATCAAAAAATCATAATCAAGATTTGATAGGCATAAATGAGTTATTATTTAAATTAAAATTATTAAGAAACAAATGAAAAACTAGTTAGAATTCTTAAGTCATTATTTTTCTTTAGTTAGAAATACCAAGAAATTCTCAGTGATTTGATCTTATAATTTTAAACAATTATTAAAACACATGAACTCTGGAAATATCAAATGGTATTTGTTCTTTTTACCTAATCAGAACAAAATTAAATGATTTTTGAAGGCATCTAAGAACATTTTTTATACTATCTCAATAAAATTAAACATGGATTTAAAAGTCATGTTCATGTTTTTCTTGTCAAAATTGGGCTTCAAATAACGTTAAGGTATGTTTTATTACACATTTTTAAAAATCTGTAGTAAGTAACATTGTGAGGCATTGCATCATTTTTACTTCCCATAAGCACCTTTTGGAACTGAGTTTATAAAATAGGAGATTAAATAGAAATAGATGTCACAAATAATCTATTATTTCATTGTCTCTTTGGAATTATTGTTGTTGTGATATGTTAAGATTATATATAATTAATTAAATCATCATGCACCTACATTCCTGAGTTAAGATTTTGTAAGCACATTCTTCTCTGCCCTTGAAAGTAATTGCTCCACAAATAAACAAAAATTACTCAAAATTAAAAGAAACCAAAACAGAAAAAAAACCCTACAGTCTGATTTCATTCATGAATTTCATTATCATTTTTTCTAGTTTAAGTGTGCTGTTTAAATATTTTTAAGAAATATTTCAAAGTCAAAAATTTTACCTCATTCTTCCTCCCTTTAAATTGATAATCCCCTATAAAATGATGTGAAAGTAACTTTAGAAGAGCAGGAGGAGATTAAAGCTGTTAAGTACCTCTTTGTTACATGGTTACCTACATCATCACTTTCTGAAAATGCCCTTTCACTTACAAATCTCCCTGCTTTGTAGAGATAAATCCTGCCAACACACCAAATAAGAAAGCAGCAAGAAAAAAAAAATGAATAAGGTAATAAATAGTAAAGTGCAGCATATCACATATTTAAAGAATTTGTCAGTCTTCCCAAAAGTAGATGAATCATCAATACAGTCTGGAAGTAGCACTACCTCAAATGTTTTTAAGGACATTAAAAATCTCTTCTGCTTCACTTTGAGGAAAATCTTAATGCTAATATCATTTGAGAGAATTCAATTTGAAATTTAGATAAGAACTTCAAGAAATTTACCATAGCAGGTCTTCTTGTCTGAGGAAAGTTTCATCAAGTGGGGGCACGCACAAGCAGCACTCCTATTATGATTGATCAGACACATATGAGAGCAGGGTCCTTTGCCATCATTAGCTGCACAGGGATTGGGAGCTGTAATTACACAGTGAAATATTAACAGTGAAAAAGTAGAAGAAATATATTAGGGAACCTTTGAGGTTGACAAGGGTTATTCATGTAATGATTCAAAGTGAAGTTCCCTATATAGCACCCATTACTGGGATGATTAATATGACAATAATAGATAATCATACATAGCAATTGCATTAATAAAAACATTTTCCTCCTCAATGATAACAACTAAGTTAACTCCCTCAAATTTCTCTAAGTCTAAATATATGCATCCTTTTTCCTTAGAAGGAAATATTTGTTAAGGATTTTTTCTGAGAGAAAAAAGGAGTAATTACTAAATTTAGTTTATAATAACCTCAACTAAACCATAACCCAGGAATTGAGTGTTACTTTCCTAACCCACCATACAGACTCCCTTTGTGCCTCAGCACACCACTCTTAGTGTTTCTTCACGAAACTGCTCTTGTTACCTACATATCCTTCCTTCAGGTTATATGCTTTTTATCAAATCAGAGGCCTAAGTGAAGAAATGTTTAACATCCTTCATGATTAAGATATCTACGCTTTCATTTTTTTTTTCTCTCTACTAACTGGCTAAAGTTTCCTCTACTTATGCAGACCTGTTAAACTATATTTTATAAGTAAGTTATAATATATTCAAATTTAGAGTGGAATATTAAATTTTACAGCTCAATGTCATTCTCTTATTCTTTTGTGCTTCGTGTTCTGTCATTATGCCTTTTGGATAAGATTTTAATCTCAGTCGATCAATAACTATTCTCTTAAATCTTATTTTTATAGAACCTGTCTATTAGAATAAGGATACTAAATTAAAGGCAGAAAAGTATTACAACTTCTGATCCCACTGGCAATATTTTAGTTTTCAACCTATTTCATCTTCCTAACAAGTGAACCTATTGTTCAGAGTAGTTAATGCCTGTTCTGTAGAGTTTTAAAGCACAAAGACCAAAAATAAATGGGTTATAATGAAATTGTAGAGGATATGAAAGATTAACTGTACTTGATACTCAATGTGGGTTTTGCTAGTATTTAGGTAAAATAATAATCAATGTCTTTGCATTTGTTTAAAAGTAAATAAATCAAAGGAAATGAAAGACTCAGAAACATTTTTATAAGAAAATCAATAAAGAAGAGATTTTAATATGATGGCATAAAAGGATCCTGAACTCACCTTCTTCTATAGACACAACAAATCTACAGCCATATATATATAGAATAATGCCATATGAAAAGGACATGAAAGCTAGCTAAATAGCACCTCCACAGCAAAGAATAAAAGGGCCACACTAAAACAGGTAGGAGAGGCAGAGACATGGTTTCAGAGAAAATCCTCCTCAACCCACACTACTAGCTCCAGCCTGGACACCCTGACCTTGCACACATTAGCCACAATCTGTCCAGCTCTAACTGGCCAGCCAAGCACCCCACCCTTATGCACCATAGCCACTGCTTGTCCTACCAAAGCTGGGAGAGATGTACTGCATTCGCAGGGGACACTTCTTGAGCATCTAGCTCTCTTGGTCAGGCAGGATTACATTTCTGGGCCTCATGGTCTGAAACAGTTGGAGAAACAGACCTCGGCAGGCTACAATTCCCAGGGCACTGCATAAACAGTAGACTGAAACACTTTCCCAGTATTTATGTGAAAATGCCGATTTTCTTGTTCTGGAATTTAAGCCTGAGGACATTTAGAAGTCAGAGGTCCCCTGGGAACCTAAGTAAAGAATCACTATATTAGTGCCCTTTTTTGTCTTTGTTGATATCTCCCAGAAAAGGGATTGTACATATGTCTAAAGGCATAATTTTAAAAACTTTGTCCAGATCTCTCAGGTTTGAAAGTCAGCATGTTTTATGATTATGAACAATGGTTTATGATTAAGACTATATTTATATATCTTAAAGGCTGTTGCCTGAGGATCTATCTTACAATAAGACTAAAACTATACACTGTATAAAAGCCCTCCCTTTGCAACACTGACAGATTTTGGCACACCTGTAACACCTGGGACTATAAAGAATAAATTGGGTTACTTAGACATAGGTGGGAGAAACAAACACAAGCTAAAAAAAAAAAAAAGTTTAAAAGATAAGGCTTATCTGCTACACAAGTCCACTGCTTCAAGACTGAGAGAGGTAGCTATTTCACCTAATGCATAAAAACAAAAACAGAGAGTCAAGCAAAATGAAGAGACAGAGGAATAAGTTCCAAATGAAAGAATAAGACAAAGCCTCAGAAAAAAACCTTAATAATGCAGAGGTAAATAATCTACCAGGTAAGAGTTCAATGTTCATAAAGATATTCACCGAACTCTGGAAAAGAATGAATGAACACAGTCAGAACTTCAACAAAGGGGAAGAAAACATAAGAAAGTACCAAAAAGAAGTCAAAAGACTATAATACAATATATTATAATAGCTGAAATGTAAACACAATGGAGGGGTTCAGCAGCAAACTAGACTAAGGAGAAGAATGGATCAGCAACATGGAAGACAAGACAGTGGAAATCATCCAATCAGTGGAGCAAACAGGAAAAAACAAAAACAAAATAATAACAACAAAAGTTAAGGTAGATTAAGAAACTTGTTGGATAATATCACACAGAATAACATGCATTATAGGAATCCCAGATGGAGAAGAAAGAGAGAACGGTGGTAGATAATTTATTTAAAGAAATAATGACTGATTAAGACAGTACGGTGCTAACACAAAAACAGTCATATATCAATGGAATAGAGTAGAAAACCCAGAAATGGATCCACAACTATTTGATAAACAAACTTTGACAAAGCAGGAAAGAATATCCAATGGGAAAAAGACAGTCTCTTCAACAACTGGTGTTGGGAAAACTGGACAGCAAAAGGCAAAAGAATGAAACTCAACTGCTTTCTTATATCATACACAAAAATAAATGGAAAACAGATGAAAGATCTAAACATGAGACAAGAAACCACCAAAATCCTCTTTGATATTGACCATAGCAGCTTCTTTTGAGATATGTTTCCAGAGGCAAGGGAAATAAAAGCAAAAATAAACTATTGAACTTCATTAAAATAAAAGCTTTTGCACAGGGAAGGAAATAATTAACAAAACTAAAAGGCAACCTTCTGAATGGGAGAAGATATTTGTAAATGATATATCCAACAAAGGATTGGTATAAAACAAAACAAAACAAAACAAAAAAAACACAAATAATCCAGATAAAAAATAGGCAGAAAACATGAACAGACATTTTTCCAAAGAAGACAGACAGATGGCTAACAGACACATGAAAAGACACTCAACATCACTGATCATTAGGGAAACACAAATCAAAACTACAATGAGATAGCACTTCACACCTGTCAAAATAGTTAAAATCAACAATACAAGAAACAGCAGGTGTTGGCAAGGATGCGGAGAAAAGGGAACCATCTTACACACTGTTGGTGAGAATGCAAACTGTAACAGCCACTCTGGAAAACAGGATGGAGGTTCCTCAAAAAGTTAAAACTAGAGCTACTCTACAATTCAGCATTTGCACTTCTAGGTATTTACACAAAGGATACTAAAATATTGATTTGAAGGGATACATGCACCTCGATGCTTTTAGCAACATAATCAACAATAGCCAAATTATGAGAAGAGCCCAAATGCCCATTGACTGATGAATAAATTTCATCAAATGCTGCATATACATACATGAAATATAACTTCAGCCTTAGAAAGAGTGAAATTTTGCCATTTGCAATGATATGGATAGAGCTAGAGAGTATTACGCTAAGTAAAAGAAGTTAGACAAAGAAAGACAAGTACCATATGATTTCACTCATATGTGGAAATTAAGAAAACAGATGAATATGGAGGCAAAAAAGGGAGGCAAACAAGAAAACAGACTCTCACTCATAGAGAAAAAACTGATGGTTACTGGAAGGGAGGTGGGTAGTGGGATGGTGAAGTATTAAAAATGGCATTTGTGATGATCACTGGGTATCATATGTGAGTAATGAATAGCTAGGTTTTTCACCTGAATTAATTACACTGTATGTTAAATATCTGGAATTTCAATAAAAATTAAAAAAAAAAGTATGCTTGAAAACTTCCATAATCTAGGAAAAATAAAGGGGGGGATTAGACATCCTATTCCAGGAAGCACAGAGAGTTCCACATAAAATAAATAAAAAGGGATCCAGACCAAGATACAGTAGAATTAAAATGTCAATAGTTAAAGGTGAAGAGAGAATATTAATAGCAGCAAGAGGAAAACAAATTCTTACATAAAGGGGAACCTTAAGGCTATCAGCAGATTTATCAACAGAATGTTTATAGGCCACATGGGAGTGGGATGACATGTTCAGAGGGCTGAAAGTAAAAACAAAACAAAACAAAGCAAAGCAAAACTTCCATACAAAAATACTTTATCCAGCAAGGTTATTATTTGGAATTGAAAGAGAAATAGAGTTTCCCAGATAAGCAAAATGCAAAGGAATTCATTACCACTAAGTGGCCTTAAAAGAAATGTTAAAGAGACTTCTTTAAGATAAAAAGAAAAAGGAATAACTAATAACAAGCAAACATCTGAAAGTAAAAATCTCATTAATAAATATAATATGTCATAAAGATAATGGATTAACAATTTATAAAGCTAACATGAAGGCTAAAAGACAAACATACTAAAATTAATTATAGCTGTAATAATTAGATAAGGAGTACACAAAATAAAAAGATGTAAAATATGGTCTTTGCATGGCTCTCCCAGCTGATTCTCTCTGGGCACAATGACAACTCTTAAGGAAAAACTGATTGCACCAGTTATAGAAGAAGAGGCAACCATCCCAAACAATAAGATCATTGTAGTGGGAATTAGACAAGTTGATATGGCATGTGCTTTCAGCATTCTGGGAAAGTCCCTGGCTGAACTTGTCCTTGTGGATATTTTTGAAGATAAAGAAGAAATGATGGATCTGCAACATGGGAGCTTATTTCTTCAGACACCTAAAATTGTGGCAGATAAAGATGATTCTGTGACTGCAAATTCTAAGATAGTGGTGGTGACTGTGGGAGTCCGCCAACAGGACAGAGAGAGACAGCTAAATCTGGAGCAGAGGAATGTTATGACTTCAAATTCATTATTCTTCAGATAGTCAAGTACAGTCCTGATTGTATCATAATTGTGGTTTCCAACCTAGTGGATAGTCTCACATATGTTACTTGGAAACTAAGTGGACTACCCAAGCACTGTGTGATTGGAAGTGGTGTAATCTAGATTCTGCTAGATCTCTCTATCTTATGGCTGAAAATTTTGGCATTCATCCCAGGAGCTGCCATGGATGGATTTTGGGAGAATAGGGTGATTCAGGTGTGGCTATGTGGAGTAGAGTGAATGTGGCAGGTGTTTCTCTTCAGGAACTGAATCCAGAAATGGGAACATAAAATGACAGTGAAAATTGGAAGGAAGTACATTAGATGTACATAAGATGGTTGTGGAAAGTGTCTATGAAGTCATCCAGCTAAAAGGATATACCAACTGAGCTACTTGATTAAGTGTGTCTGATCTCATTGAACCCATGTTGAAAAATCTAACCAGAATTATCCAGTGTCCACAATGGTGAAGGGGCTATGTGGTATTGAGAATGACATCTTCCTAAACCTTATGTGTATCCTGAACGCTCAGGGCTTAACCAGTGTGATCAACCAAAAGCTGAAGGATGATGAGGTTGCCCAGCTCAATAAAAGTGCAGATATGTTGTGGGACATCCAGAAAGACCTTAAAGATCTGTGACTTGTGGCTTCTAAGCTGTAGAAATTTAAAACTACAATGTGATTAACTTGGTTTTTCATCCATATACATGGGTCACGGTTTGCTTTTATCTCCCCAAATATGTGAATCTAGGCTCACAGAATCAGAGACCATACTTGGTTTAATGCTTGCAATATGAGTGCTTGGACAAATAAAATTAACTAGTTTAGGGTGCTTCTAAAAATAATTAATTAATCAAAATAATTTTTTAAGAATTAGAAAGAGAAGTAAAATGTGACATCAAGAATAGAGTACATGGTAGGGGAGGGTAATAAAGATGTAATTTTTTTAATGTGTTTGGATGTAAGATGCTATCAACAAAATAAACCAGCTGTACGTGTGTGCATTTCTATCTATCTATCTATCTATCTATCTAGTGCTATTTGTGGACCACATAGTAACCACAAATAAACAATCTATAGTAGATACACCAAAGACAGAAAGAAATCTAAACATAACAATAGAGAAAATCATCAAACCACAGGGAAGAGAACAAAAGAAGAAAAAAAGAAACAAAGACAAACTACAAAAATGTCCACAATACAATCAACAGAATGTCAATAAGTATATACCTATCAATAATTATTTAAATGTAAATGGAGTAAATCTCTAATCAAAAGACACAGAGTGCCTGAATGTGAAAAACAAAACAAAACAAACAAACAAAAAACAAACCCCAAGACCCATGCATATATTTCCTGCAAGAGACTCACTTCAGATATAAGGACACACACAGACCAAAGATATTCCATGCAAAGGGAAAGTTAAAAAAAAAAGAAAAAAAGAAAAAAAGTGTTCTGCTGGGGGTTATACTTATATCAGACAAAATAAACTTCAAAACAAACTATATGAAAGACAAGGGCATTACATAATGATCAGTACTAAAAGGAGATATAACATTTGTAAGTATTTATGTAGGTATTTATACACCCAGTGAAGGAGTACATAAATATATAAAGCAAATATTAATAGACTAAAAGAGTAACTAATAGCAATACAATAATAATAGGGGACGTTTAAGTGCCACTTACATCAATGGATGGATATCCAGACAGAAAATCAATAAGGAAATATTGGCCTTAAATGACACATTAAACCAGCTAGATGCAGATAAATATAGAACATTCCATCCAAAAGAAGCAGAATACATGTTCTTCTCAAGAGCACATGGAACATTCTTCAGGATAGATAAGATGTTTAACCACAGAGCAAGTCTCAGCAAATTCACAAAAAATGAAATCATATTAAGCATATTTTCTGACCACAACAGTAAGAAAAGTATAAAAATCAAAATTATGTAGAAATTAAACAACATGCTACCAAATAGCCAATGGCTCAATGATAAACTCAAGGAAAAAAAAAACTTGGAGATGAATCAAAATTGAAATACAAAAGGCCAAAATCTGTGAGATGCAGCAAAACCTGTTTTATGAGGGAAGTCTTTAGCAATAGTTAACCTGAAGAAATACAAAAAAATCTCACATCAACAATCTAACTGTATACCTAAAGGAAGTAAAAAAAGAAGAATAAATAATGCCCAAAATTAGTAGAATGAAGGGAATAATAAAGATCAGAGTAGAAATATATTCAATAGAGACTAGGAAGATAAAAGAAATGCTCAAGGAAACTAAAAGTTTCTTTGAAAGAATAAATGAATCTTTACCTGGATTGAACAAGAAAAAAAGAGGGGCTCAAATAAATGTACTTGAGTACAGGCCCTAAAATAAACCCACACATATATGCTCAATTAATTTATGATACAGTAGTCAAAAATACACAAAAGGAAAAGGACAGTCTTTTCAATAAATGGAATTGGGAAAATTGGACAACCACATGAGAAAGAATGAAACTGGATTTCTATCTTACACCACACACAAAAATTAACTCAAAATTGATAAGAGACTTGAATGTAAAGCCTGAAATCATAAAATCTCAGAAGAAAACATATATTGTTAGCTCCTGGACATCAGTCTTAGTAATTTTTGTTTGTTTGTTTGTTTGACTTCATAGGCAAGGGAAACAATAGCAAAAATAAACAAATGGGCCTACATCAAAGCTAAAATCTTCTACACAGTAAAGGAAATCATCAACAAAACACAAATCAAGGTGCTAAATGGAAGAAATTTGCCCATCATATATAGGAGCTAATATACAAAGTACATAAAGAACACATAATTCAAAAATAACAAAAGAAACAACCTCATTATAAAATGGACTGAGGATTTAAATAGACATTTTTCCAAAGAAGACATAGAGATGGTTGACAGGCACATGAAAAGATGTTCAACATCATTAATTATCAGGGAAATGCAAATCAAAGCCATAATGAGATTATCATCTCACTCTTGTTAAAATGGCTTTTGTCAAAGAGATAAGAAGTAACATCTGTTGGAGAGGGTGTGAAGAAAATGGAACACTCATACCCTGTTGGTGGTAATGTAAATTGATAAAGCCACTATGGAAACCTATATGGATATTCCTCAAAAAACTGAAAATAGAACTAATGAAATTCAGCAACTCCACTTCTGAGTATTTCCTCAGAAAACAAAAACACCAATTCAAAGAGAAATATGCAACCCTATTCACTGCAGCATAATTTATGATTACCAAACTTATGGAAACAATCTAAGTGTCAATCAATGGATGAATTGATCAAAACATGTGATATATAGATATAGATATATAGAGATAGATATGATGGAATACCACTCAGCTATAAAAAAGAAAATCAGTATTTGTGACAAGATGGATGAACCTTTTGGGTATTATACTAAGTGAAATAAGTCAGATAGTGAAAGACAAATACCATATAATTTCATTTATATATGAAATCTAAAAACCAAACAAACAAAAGGGAACAAAATCAAAGTCATATAGAATATATTGGTTATCAGAAGGGAAAGAAATTGAGAGGGTAGGCAAGTGGGTGATGGGTCTCAATTGTACAGTGATGGATGGTGACTAGACCTATGGTAGTAATTGCTTTGTAGTGTACAAACTGAATTATAATATACAGCTGAAACTCATATAAAGCATACTAATTTTTACCTCAATTAAAAAAAAATCAATTAAGAACAACACCATTAGAAAAAAAATGGAAGCCTAAGTCTAGAGATTCTTTGAGAGTACAATTCCCTCTATCACATGGGGAAGTACTATATATTTTTTCCTCACAAGTATAAATTGTGTGTTACAATTAGATTCCCTAAAGAAATTGCAGGTTAGAGAAGCAAGAGAGCATATATAAAGTTTATTAAGGAGGAAAGGTATTGGAGGAGAGGACCCAGAGTCAGGGAGCATTGTTTGAGAACCATTAAGTACCTAGAGCCAGGGAGACCCAGCTGCAGTAGTAAAAGTTCAAATTTCAACACTTGGGACAAGGAACAGAAGGTGAGGAAAAAGAAGAAAAACAGAAAAACAATTGAAGAGCAAAGGGTGGAAGAGGAAGGAGGAGAAAAATTTTGTTTAAAAATACTGACATAGGGAGGAGGGAGGAGTCAAGATGGCAGAGAAGTAGCAGGCTGAGACTACATCAGGTAGCAGGAGATCAGCTAGATAGCTTATCTAAATATTGCAAACACCTACAAATCCAACGGGAGATTGAAGAGAAGAAGAACAGCAATTCTAGAAACAGAAAATAAACCACTTTCTGAAAGGTAGGACTGGTGGAGAAGTGAATCCAAAGCAATGGGAAGATAGACTACGGGTGGAGGGGCTGGCTCCCGGCAAGTGGTGGAGCAATGGAGCACTAAATAGGACTTTTAAAAGTCTGTTCCACTGAGGTACATCGCTCCAAAGGCTAAACCTGGGTGAAGCCCATGTGGGGTCAGTGTGGTGCAGGTCCCGCAGGGTCAAAGAAGGACCGGGAGTGTCTGAGTGTCACAGAGCTTGCAGGTATTAGAATAGGGAAGCCAGCAATAGAGACAGAGCTGAGGAGTGAGCTCTCAGCTTGGGGTTACCTTGAAAGGGTCGCAGGCTGGTGAGCTGGGAGCATGGCCAGAGGCCAGAGAGACGGGAGTGATTGGGTGCTATTCTCTGAGGGCACACTGAAGAGTGGGGCCCTGAGCTGACAGCTCCTCTAGGCTGGAGACTGGGAGGCTGCAATTTTCATTCCTATCCTCTGGACTCTACTGAAAGCATTCAGGGAACAAAAGCTCCCAAAGCAAGCAAAAGTGGATTACTCACCCTGGTAAGGGTGGTGCAATTCCACCTGGGGCAAAGACACTTGAGAATCACTACAACAGTACCCCCCCCCACCCCAGCCCCAGAAGATCAACAAGAAATCCAGCCAGGACCAAGTTAACCTACCAAGGAGTGCAGGTTCAATACCAAGGAGAGCAGCGGAATTCCAGAGGAGGAGAAAGCAAAGCACGGAACTCATGGCTATCTCCCCATGATTCTTTAGTCTTGCAGTTAATTTAATTTTTTTTAATGTTTTGAATTGAAAATTCAAAAAATTCTTCTTCTGCTCCTGAATTTTTTTTAACTTTTACCCTTTTCTGTTTTAACTAGTTTATCTAATATATATATATATACATATATATATATGTATATATATATATATATATATATATATAATTCTTTTTTATATTTTTCTTTTTTTTTTTTTAATTGTTTCCTTTTTTTTCTGAACCTCTTTTTATCCCATTTCTCCCCCCCATGATTTGGGGTATCTTCTGATTTGGTTAAAGCATATTTTCCTGGGGTCATTGCCACCCTTTTAGTATTTTCTTGCTCCTTCATATACTCTTATCTGGACAAAATGACAAGGCAGAAAAATTCACCACAAGAAAAAGAACAAGAGTCTGTAGCAAAGGCTAAGGACCTCATCAATACAGACATTGGTAATATGTCAGATCTAAAGTTCAGAATGATACTTCTCAAGGTTCTAGCTGGGCCTAAAAAAAGGCATGGAAGATATTAGAGAAACCCTCTTGGGAGATATAAAAGGCCTCTCTGGAGAAATAAAAGAACTAAAATCTAACCAAGTTGAAATAAAAAAAGCTATTAATGAGGTGCAATAAAAAATGGAGACTATTACTGCTAGGATAAATGAGGCAGAAGAAAGAATTAGTGATATAGAAGACCAAATGACAAAGAAGCTGAGCAAAGAGGGACAAACAACTACTGGACCACGAGGGGAGAATTCGAGAGATAAGTGATACCATAAGACGAAACAAGATTAGAATAATTGGGATTCAAGAAGAGGACGAAAGAGAGAGGGGAGAAGAAGGTATATTGAAGAGAATTATTGGAGAGAATTTCCCTAATATGGCAAAGGGAACAAGCATCAAAATCCAGGAGTTGCAGAGAAACCCCCTCAAAATCAACAAGAATAGGGCCACACCCCATCACCTAATAGTAAAATTTACAAGTCTTAGTGACAAAGATAAAATCCTGAAAGCAGCCCAGGAAAAGAAGTCTGTAACATACAATGGCAAAAATATTAGATTGGCAGCAGACTTATCCACAGAGACCTGGCAGGCCAGAAAGAACTGGCATGATATATTCAGAAGACTAAATGAGAAAAACATGCAGCCAAGAATACTATATCCAGCTAGGCTATCATTGAAAATAGAAGGAGAGATAAAAAGCTTCTGGGACAAACAAAAACTGAAAGAATTTGCAAACACCAAACCAGCTCTACAGGAAATCTTGAAAGGGGTCCTCTAAGCAAAGAGAGAGCCTACAAGTGGTAGATCAGAAAGGAACAGAGACCATATACAGTAACAGTCACCTTACAGGCAATACAATGGCACTAAATTCATATCTCTCAATAGTTACCCTGAATGTTAATGGGCTAAATGCCCCAATCAAAAGACACAGGGTATCAGAATGGATAAAAAAACAAAACCCATCTATATGTTGCCTCCAAGAAACTCATTTTAGACCCAAAGAAACCTCCAGATTTAAAGTGAGAGGGTAGAAAAGAATTTACCATGCTAATGGACATCAGAAGAAAGCTGGGGCGGTAATCCTTATATCAGATCAATTAGATTTTAAGCCAAAGACTATAATAAGAGATGAGGAAGGACACTATATCATATTCCAAGGGTCTGTCCAACAAGAAGATCTAACAATTTTAAATATCTATGCCCCTAACATGGTAGCAGCCAACTATATAAACCAATTAATAACAAAATCAAAGAAACACATCAACAATAATACAATAATAGTAGGGGAATTTAACACTCCCTGACTTTAACACTCACTGAAATGGACAGATCATCCAAGCAAAAGATCAACAAGGAAATAAAGGCCTTAAATGACACACTGGACCAGATGGACATCACAAATATATTCAGAACATTTCATCCAAAAGCAACAGAATATACATTCTTCTCTAGTGCACATGGAACATTCTCCAGAATAGATCACATCCTGGGTCCTAAATCAGGTCTCAACAAGTATCAAAAGATGGGATCATTCCCTACATATTTTCAGACCACAATGCTCTGAAGCTAGAACTCAATCACAAGAAGAAATTTGGAAAGAACCCAAATACATGGAGACTAAACATCATTCTTCTAAAAAATGGATGGGTCAACCAGGAAATTAAAGAAGAATTAGAAAAATTCATGGAAACAAATGGTAATGAAAACACAACAGTTCAAAATCTGTGGGACACAACAAAGGCGGTCCTGAGAGGAAAGTAAATAGTGGTACAAGCCTTTCTCAAGAAACAAGAAAGGTCTCAAGTACACAAGCTAACCCTACACCTAAAGGAGCTGGAGAAAGAAGAAAGAAACCCTAACCCAGCAGGAGAAGAGAAATCATAAAGATCGGAGCAGAAATCAATGAAATAAAAGCAATAGAACAAATCAACAAAACTAGGAGTTGGTTCTTTGAAAGAATTAATAAGATTGATAAACCCCTGGCCCGACTTATCAAAAAGAGAAGAAAAAGGACCCAAATAAATAAAATCATGAATGAAAGAGGAGAGATCACAGCTAAAACCAAAGAAATACAGACAATTATAAGAACATACTATGAGCAACTCTATGCCAACAAATTTGACAACACAGAAGAAATGGATGCATTCCTAGAGACATATAAATTACCAAAACTGAACCAGGAAGAAATAGAAAACTTGAACAGACACATAACCAGTAAGGAAATTGAAACAGTCATCAAAATTCTCCAAATAAACAAAAGCCCAGGGCCAGACGGCTTCCCAGGGGAATTCTACCAAATATTTAAAGAAGAAATAATTCCTATTCTCCTGAAGCAGTTCCAAAAAATAGAAATGGAAGGAAAACTTCCAAACTCATTTTATAAGGCCAGCATCACCTTGATCCCAAAACCAGAAAAGGATCCCATTAAAAAAGAGAGCTATAGACCAATATCCTTGATGAACACAGATGCGAAAATTCTCACCAAAATACTAGCCAAGAGGATCCAATAGTACATTAAAAGGATTATTCACCACGACCAAGTGGGATTTATTCCAGGGCTGCAAGGTTGGTTCAACATCCACAAATCAATCAATGTGATACAACTCATTAATAAAAGAAAGAACAAGAGCCATACGATATTCTCAATAGATGCCGAAAAAGCATTTGACAAAGTACAGCATCCCGTCCTGATCAAAACTCTTCAAAGTGTAGGGATAGAGGGCACATACCTCAATATCATCAAAGCCATCTGTGAAAAACCCACCGCAAATATCATTCTCAATGGAGAAAAACTGAAAGCTTTTCTGCTAAGTTCAGGAACATGGCAGGGATGTCCATTATCACCACTACTATTCAACATAGTACTAGAAGTCCTAGCCTGAGCAATCAGACAACAAAAGGAAATTAAAGGCATCCCAATTTGCAAAGAAGAAGTCAAATTATCACTCTTTGCAGATGATATGATACTATATGTGTAAAATCCAAAAGACTCCACTCCAAAACTGCTAGAACTTGTAGGGGAATTCAGTAATGTGTCAGGATATAAAATTAATGCACAGAAATCAGTTGCATTTCTCTACACCAACAACAAGGCAGAAGAAAGAGAAATTAAAGAGTCAATCCCATTTACAATTGCACCCAAACTATATGATACCTAGGAATAAACCTAACCAAAGAGGCTAAGAATCTATACTCAGAAAACTATAATGTACTCATGAAAGAAATTGAGGAAGACACAAAGAAATGGAAAAATATTCCATGCTCCTGGATTGGAAGAACAAATATTGTGAAAATGTCTATGCTACCTAAAGCAATCTACATATTTAATGCAATTCCTATCAAAATACCATGCATTTTTTTCAAAGAAATGGAATAAATAATCCTAAAATTAATATGGAACCAGAAATGACCTCAAATATCCAAAGGGATATTGAAAAAGAAAGCCAAATTTGGTGGCATCACAATTCCAGACTTCAAGTTCTATTACAAAACTGTCATCAAGACAGCATGATACTGGCACAAAAACAGACACATAGATCAATGGAACAGAATAGAGAGCCCAGAAATAGCCCCTCAACTTTATGGTCAACTAGTCTTCGACAAAGCAGGAAAGAATGTCCAATGGAAAAAAGACAGCCTCTTCAATAAATGGTGTTGAGAAAATTGGACAGCCACATGCAGAGAAATGAAATTGGACCATTTCCTTACACCACACATGAAAATAGACTCAAAACGATGAAGGACCTCAATGTGAGAAAGAAATCCATTAAAATCCTTGAGGAGAACACAGGCAGAAACCTCTTCTACCTCTGCCACAGCAACTTCTTCCTAGGAACATCGCCAAAGGTAAGGGAAGCAAGGGAAAAAGTGAACTATTGGGATTTCATCAAGATCAAAAGCTTTTGCACAGCAAAGGAAACAGTTAACAAAACCAAAAGACAACTGACAAAATGAGAGAAGATATTTGCAAATGACATATCAGATAAAGGGCTAGTGTCCAAAATCTATAAAGAACTTAGCAAACTCAACATCCAAGGAACAAATAATCCAATCAAGAAATGGGCAGAAGACATGAACAGACATTTCTGCAAAGAAGACCTCCAGATGGCCAACAGAAACATGAAAAAGTACTCCACATCACTCGGCATCAGGGAAATACAAATCAAAACCACAATGAGATACCACCTCACAACAGTCAGAATGGCTAAAATTAACAAGTCAGGAAATGACACATCTGTGCAGAGAAAGGGGAACCCTCCTACACTGTTGGTGGGAATGCAAGCTGGTGCATCCACTCTGAAAAACAGCATAGAGTTTCCTCGAAAAAGTTGAAAACAGAACTACCCTATGACCCAGTAATTGCACTACTGGGTATTTACCCTAAAGATACAAACGTAGTGATCCTAAGGGGCACGTGCACCCGAATGTTTATAGCAGCAATGTCTACAATAGCCAAACTATGGAAAGAACCTAGATGTCTATCAATAGATGAATGGATAAAGAAGATATGGTATATATATGGTATATATACACAATGGAATACTATGCAGTCATCAAAAGAAATGAAATCTTGCCATTTGTGATGAAGTGGATGGAACTAGAGGGTATTATGCTTAATGAAATAAGTCAATCGGAGAAAGACAACTATCATATGATCCCCCTGATATGAGGAAGTGGAGATGCAACATGGGGGGGTTAAGGTGGTAGGAGAAGAATAAATGAAACAAGATGGGATTGGGAGGGAGACAAACCATAAATGACTCTTAATCTCACAAAACAAACTGAGGGTTGCTGGGGGGAGGGGCGTTCGGGAAGGGGGGGGGGTTGTGGACATTGGGGAGGGTATGTGCTATGGTGAGTGCTGTGAAGTGTGTAAACCTGGCAATTCACAGACCTGTACCCCCGGGGATAAAAATACATTACATGTTTAGTAAAAAAAAAAAATTAAAAAAGTTAAAAAAATAAAAAAGAATACAGATAATAAAAAATATATAGTTAATACAAAAAAAATACCGACATAGGAAATGCTATTCCTTTCAAAAAAATTAAACGTATAATCCAAGACAGCTAAATGATAGGTAGTTGGATTTCACTTTGAACAGAATCATACTGGCTCTTCTCAACATCCTATAATCATGAAAAAATATTTTTAAAAGTAAAAAGAAAATAAATAAAATATTAATTCTCTATATGCACAATAAAGTAAAAAGTCACATTGGTTTATAGCCCATTAGTATTAATAACACTGTAATGTAATATTCACAATATTTTGTGCTTTCAGAGTGTGCGAAATCTAAAAGACTTTACTTTCAATATTTATCTTTTCTCAATTTGACATAATACTGTTAATTATTTTTAGTTTCTTTCGAACCATGCAAATAGACACCAAATTACCAAATTAAGGAATTTGATTCATAAACTCATATTTTAATATAAAGCAGGCATTAGTAAATGGTGACCCCAGAGCCAAATATAATTCACTGCTTACTTTGGTAAATAATGTTTTATTATAATGAGCCATGCTCATTAGTTTCCACATTGTTTATGGCTGCTTTCACACAGTAGGAGCAAATTTGAGCAGTTTCGGCAGAGATTATATGGCCCAGCAAGCCCGAAAATACTTATAATCTGGCTCTTTATAGAAAAGTTTTGCCAATACCTGACATTAAACAATTAACTATTTTATAAGAAATACTATGGCAGAATCCAATATCAATACAGAGGTTGTGAACTCCTATAAGACCAAGGCTCTATCCCTTTAAATTGTATCCAAGAGTTGGGAAAAGCTGACCAGTCAATGGAATGCTGTAACTAACAGATGAAATGCTATTAGAGCTGTGCAAACTGAGTGTACTGATGATTCCTATTATCTAAACTTAAGCTGAAGTTGCCAGGGGGGCTCAATCATTTGGGCATCTACCTTCAACTCAGGTCATGATCTCAGGGTCCTAGAATCGAATCCCACATCAGGCTGTGGGATCCCTGCTCCACAGGAACCTGTGTCTTCCTCTGCCTCTCTCTAATGAATAAATAAGTAAAATCTTAAAATAATTAAAATAAACTCAAGTTGACCAAAGAAACTTAGAGATACATGTAATTTTCCTCTTTATATTTATGCATTGAAAAAATATTTATGAAGAACCTAGTTATTCTGCCCACTTTTAAAAATCTTGAATTTAATAGAAGACAAGACATAGTTCTTATACCAAGGGGTTTAAGAATCTGTACTCTAATCACGTACACCATTCCCTGCAATTCTATGGTCACTGGCTCAATTTAGGTTCTCTCCATTTCTCTCTTAGATTGCTACTCTAAGTTTCTAAGTAATTTCTTGATTTCTAGTTTCTCCCCATGCATACAGTTAGGCTTTTAAAACACAGACTTAATCCATACAGCTGCCTTGCTGAAAAGGCAAAGTCTCCATCCCCCCATGATTCTTTGACACTTGCCAGAATTGTTTATTTTCTGTTCTTTAACCCCCATGTGTTTTTTGTTTGCTTGTTTTGTTTTATCCTGATGCACTCAATTTGTTTCTGTTAAAAATGTTTTCAGCCTTCTAAACTCACAAAACTTAAATTTCAGAGCCTTTTATCCACTTTTTTCACTACCGTATTTAATGAGTTATCATTACCAGACTTTCCCTAATATGTGTTTCCTTCTCTGCATTTTAACCTTTCCTCTTCCAACATAGTTTTATTTCATCACCTTTGAATGACCTCTGTGGCCATGTAACTGGTCCTCTGTGGGGTACTGCTCAGAACATACCACTCTTTTTAAGATACTATTCTATCTTCCAGCCTCTATGACTGCTTTTCTTTTGCATAAACATTATGCACATGCTTAAATCAATTTCTCATTGTTCTCTGAATATCTAGAGCTTGTCCTTTTCCACTTTCACTTGGTATACTTCTCCCACAGAACTTTATCATCAATGTCTTAACCTTTCTTTATGAATCAACTTGTCATTTTTCTTCCACAGAACAGTTTCTAATGAAGGTAGCAAATGCTGATCTCTTCCACCACTTAATATTATTTTAATTATTGGCTATACAAGGCATTTAGCAATTGACTGTTTACTGTCCTGTTTTCTAATTATCCATGACTTGTATTCATATGTTTATGTCTGTATATACTGATAAATCAAAGAATGACATTTTCTATTATTTTTTTCTGGAAAAGGCCAGATAGTATATATTTTCACCTTTGCAAGCCTTATGCCCTTCAGAGTAACTATTCTACTTTTCTGTTGCAGCACAAAGTCAACGAAAACAATATGTCAATCAAAAGGTTTGGCTATGTTCAGATAAAACTTTAGTTATGAAGGAGGCAGGAAGGTGAACTTAGTCTAAGGGCCTTAATTTGTCAATATCTGAGCTTGAATATCAGTGTCATGTGGCAGGAACTATGACTAAGTACACAACATATTTTTTCATAAAATTTCTCTGGTATCTATTACTGTGTCAGACTTAAAGACATTTGGATTCATATGCATGCTCATTAAAGTTTGTGGGATATGTTCTAAAGAATCAGGAATCTAAATATTTGAAAAGGGAGTTAATCTTCTAACGCACATCATAGCTGTAGGTAAAGAGATGAAATAATGTATAATTACAATATTTTATAGGAGAACCAAATGTTAATTATGCAACCACATGAGACTGATATGCTCTGTGAAAAAAACAATATCATTAAAGATAATTTCATATTTTATGCAAACCATGTTTAATTGTAATACATTTCTCACCAGCAAAAATAAATCTTTTAAACCCAAACAATTATTTTATCCATTAAATTCAAATAAAATGTATGCAAATATGGATGCAAAGAAAATATGTATCATATTTATTTACATAATAAAATTCTGCTATAATGAGAATACCAGGATCCAGTTTATTAGATAAGTGGAAGATTTTTCTTTCCCCCATGTAGTCATTTTTTATAGTAACTAATATTCATCCTGTTAATAAACTTTATTGGTACAAAATAATTACTAATAAAATAAAATATCTATATTATACTTTTTCTTTTAGAAAATAATTTAACATTTTTAAAGAAATGCATTTTCAGGAGTATCTTACAATTAAACATTAATCCCCATTTCTATTTTACTTTTGACAAATGCCTTCAAATTATAATTTTAATATTCGATGTTCAAAAACTAGAATGAATTTCTTATTCAAAACACACACATATAATAAAATACATGAGAGAAAGATGTTCTGATTGCTTTAGTTTCACCAAATCCCAGCAATATTAGAAGGCACTTCCATCAAATTATAACATATTTAATGGGTTAATTTTATACTGTACTCTATTTTTATGGAGTAGAAAATAAAATGTCTAAAAAATCTTATCTGATTTTCCATAAAATATCTGTATTTCAATGAGAAAAATTCTAAAAGCCTCAAATACTTTTTCCATTTATTTGTGCACAGTTCTTTGTAAAAGGATAAAAACAAACATGGACTATTATGTTATATTTAGTGCTTAAAACACCAATGAACTTTCACTTATTCTAAAAAAGTGACTTTAGGTGTTTTTCTAGTCTCTTAATTTGCTTGCTATTTATAGTACTTGTATGATTTGAATGAATAAACATCAAAGTTTTTATCTTTATGATAAATTTATAATCACAAAAAGGTTTTCTTATTTAAAACAGTGGATCTCCACCTCCCATCCCTCCAGGAGACTTTTGGGAATGTATGGACACATTTTTGGTTGACAGGAGATAGTACTAGCATACTAGTAGTCAAAGATCCCAATAAACTTCCTGCAATGCAAAGGAAAGGCCTTCCCCTCCTCCCAGCTAGGAATTATCTGGTGGAAAATGTGAACAATGTAGAGGCTGAAAAATCCTGACCTTGGAGTAGAACCATGGATTCAGCATTTAGTAGATTTGAATGAATGCAGAGCTCTAAATCACTTAGGTTTGCATGACTTAGGCAAGTACATCAAACAGCATACAAAAGAAGAAGGAATTTTGATGATTCCCTTTTTACTAATCTTTTCTACTGCTCCAAGGTAGATTGCATATTTTAAAAATAGCAATTTATAATGCAGCTAAACTTACTGCCTGCATATAAATTCTTTTACAGGTTAGCTGTTTGATATTTCTATCATATTTTGCCAAAGAAATAATGATAAAAATGGCAATTAAGCTTTTCAGATGAACCAACTAAACCCATTAATTTATACTATGATTTTAAGATAGCATAGGATTTATTAAGAAACTAAATTGGGTGCTAGTTTAGTTTATATAACTGGTACTGGGAGCAGAGGACTATATGTTATAGGAAAAAAAAAACGTAAGAGGATTAACTATTAATTATTAATAGTTGGAAATAGGAGCAACATGTCTTTGGCATGTTTCAACTCTCATTTTCTTCCTCATTGTTAATTTCCCCCTCTCTTCTACTGAGGTCTCAGTACTGCATAAAGTTCTAAGCACCTCATTATAGAGGCCTCACAGGATTACTCAAATCATAAGAATTCCTCCTTGCTTTGATATCAACTGCCTTTCACTTCACCTCAGTCCGAATCTTCATCTCTTCAAAGTTGCTAGTATCAACTACAAGTAAAGGTGAAAGCATTTTGATTTAACTATTTCACGACGGCTTGCCATTCTTAGAAATACTAGCATTTTAAAATAGAATTCATGTAAAATGAAATAAATCCCCTTTTGATAGTACATAAATATTTGAAATAAAGAGCTACTAAATAGTCAGGGGATGGGGTGCCTGGGTGGCTCAGTTGTTAAGCATCTCTTAATTTTGGCACAGGTCATGATCTCAGGGTCATGTGGTCGAGCTCCACCTGGAGCTCCATACTGGGCATGGAACCTCCTTAAGATTCTCTCTCTCTGCCCACCCCCCACCTCTCAAAAAGCAAAGCAAAGCAAAGCAAACCAAACCAAATCAAACAGGGAAACAATATTTTTTTAACACTGTTAATAAGATATAGGATGGGGACACACATACACTATATACAGACACATATATTTATATATATCTCTATATACATATACATGTATGTAAATATGTAAACATATGGACGTAGAGAGAAATTTAGTTTTTATGACAGGTAGTTAGATCTTGATAAAGTAAGCTGTGGAATTAGATGATTTAAGTAATTTGCAAATATTTGAGATTCAGCTCCACCACATTAAACATGGTATCAAGAGTAATTCTTTTTTTTTTCTTAAACCTTCTTATTAATTTGATAAATATTGCCTATGATTAAGTATATTTATAAGTCTAAATAAAATCCTTCAAGTTTTATAAGTGACTTTGTCCTCTAAAGGAGCAATGATATTATTAATATTCTTAGAATCTGGAATTTTTTTTTTTTTTTTTCAAAATAAGATCGGCTAATTTTCTTATAAATGTTGCCAATGAAAGTTTCGTTTTCCATAGAAATATTTTCCTGAAACAATTGTAGTAGGTACTTATATCATTTCAATGTTAAAACTACTCTTTGTGGAACAGCCCTTAATTCTCCTTATACTGTCATAACATAATAGGCAAGTGAGATAAAAATTGATGGAAAGAATAAAGGTTCTAAAATGGAATAATTTATTTTGATCACAATATGCTAGAAAATGTGCTAAGTGCTTTGTAAGCATTATATCCTTTATTCTTCTTACCAGTTTTGTTTATAAAAATAAATTGCCTCCATTTTATAGAAGAGTAAACTTAATTTCAAGAGGACTTAAATCACAGAACTATTAAGAGGGAAATAGGTTTCAGATTCTGGAGTATGAGCCTCTACCCATACTACACCTCTAAAATGAACCAATTCCCTTAGACTCATTCATTCTTGTAATGATTTATGGATGCTTTACAAAGCAGGGATGTGGGATGGATACTGCCTTGGAGTATACATATTTTTTAATCTAATTAATCTAATCCTTGTTGTAACTGTGAATAAAACCCTCACGCCTCATTCATTTTGTCTCTGGGTTTTGATTTTGCTGAGGGATATTGTCATTAATGTGTTATATAAAATTGTTTGCACATTTGCCAGTCACTGGGTTTCAAGAAGAAAATTGAAAGGGGAGATTGAGTCAGTAGCCTGTCTTTGAAAGTGAAATAAAATGGTTCCTGGAAAATAGCACTATTTATATGAACAAATACATATTAGGTCCCCATTGAACTGAATTATTTTCAGAAAAAGAAGTTTCTTCAAAAAGGGAAAATATCTTGTAATTGGTGAAAGTCTAATAGATAAAGTATTTGCAACACTCTATATTTAAAGTGACAGGGGCACCTGAGTGGTTTAGTGGGTTAAGGCCGCTGCCTTCGGCTCAGGTCATGATCTCAGGGTCCTGGGATCAAGCCCCGCATTGGGCTCTCTGCTCAGCGGGGAGCCCGCTTCCTCCTCTCTCTCTGCCTGCCTCTCTGCCTATTTGTGATCTCTGTCTGTCAAATAAAGGGAATAAAAATCTTAAAGTGACAATCATATTCTTGAATTATTTCAGGAACAGATTCCAATCACAACACCTAAAGAAATATAGAAGAAAACTGAGAACAACAACAACAACAACATCAGAGTGATGAAATCTTTCTGGATTCATGGAAAAACTGAACTCCACTTGGTATTAAGTCACAGTTGAAGCTGATATTAAGAAAACATCTTTGAAGGACACAGAGGAATGCCAACCTGCGGGACAGGAGAAGGTTTGCAACAAAAGAAGGAAGTTGTACTTTCTTCGTGTTTACAAACAACTCCTCTTATAAACAGAAGAGAGGAATGCTGGTGGGTGAAACAAAGAAACTAAGGAAATTTTGTCTGTGTCTGTCTGTCTATCTATCTTTCTATCATTTACTTAATAACATTTATATAGTGCTTAGTATTTGTCAGCTCTCTTCTAAGTGCTTTAAAAGGAAACTAACCTGTTTAATCTTTCACAACAATTCCATTTTACAGACCAAAAAACCAGGATAAATAATGGTTATGTAGTCAGGATAGGACAAAATTAAAATGTGAACTCGAACAGTCTGGCTCTAGAGTCTTCCTTCTGGTTATGACATTGCATAAGCTAAGTATCATGAAGGTTGTCTTTCTTGCATTTGCATCGTGTTACCTAACAACATTGTTCTTTTATTTAATAAATTATATTATTTTAGTAAAAAGACTTTAAAATTAATAATAATACTCAACCTCAGACAAACTTATGATCACTAGGACATATACAAACAACTCCATGTAAATTGTCCTAAATAAAATTATAGCAGACCATCCTCCAAGTTGCCACATCCAATGAATATACTTATGTCTTTGTTTATCCTTTAAACCAGGTACCAGTAGACCTTGGCCTACAGGTTAATACTGTAGCTTAGAAAACAAATAAATAATAATATTCCGGGGTGCCTGGGTGGTGCAGTCAGTTAAGCCTCTGGTTCTTTGTTTCAGTTCAGGTCATGATCTTGGGGTCCGGGATAGAGCCCATGTCAGGCTTGTGCTCACTATGGAGTCTGCTTAAGATCCTTTCTTACCTCTCCCTTTATCCCTCCCTTGCTTATGCATGATCTCTCTCAAATAAATAAATAAATTATCTTTTTTTTTTAAAAGGAGTAATATCCATAACACATGAAAAGTATATGAAATACTAATTTCTATTTTGTCCTATTCTGATGGCATACCATTATCTATCCTAGCTTTTCATCTGTAAAGTGAAATCACTGCAAAGATTAAACACTTTAGTTTTTTTTTAAAGCATTTAGAATATACCCAACAAATACTGAACACTATAAAAATGTTGTTAAACAAATAATAGACACACACACAATTTCTGTCCATAAGTTAAATTTTATTGGAACAAAAGTACAATAGTTCATTTTCTATGTGATTACTTTCACACAGCAGCTGAGTTGAATAGTTGCAACAGAGACCATATGGCCTATAAAGCCTAAAACACTTACTGTCAGGCCTTTCACAGACAAAGTTTGTTGATCCCTGCCTTAAACCAATCCTGTGGACTCTATGTCATATTTTGATCATGAAGCCAATTACAGAAACTAGAAACACAAAGCCATCTCAAATTCTTCCTTTTCTTCCCAATGTCCCCTACTCTACAACTGCTATCACTGTTTTTCTTTTTTTTAATTAATTTTGTTTCTAAGTGTATCTCATTCATACCATTCTCTCTGCTTTTATGACAGGCTCCCAGATTTTGGCATTAGCTACCTCCTGATCTACAGCTAGTCTCCTTACCATTCTCCTACCTACAGTGCTGTCCTTCCACAGTCCATCCCTTGCACAAATGGAGACAAGTTTCTAACACCCAAACCTGCTATTTTCACTCCTTTGACCAAATATTAAAAACTTACTTATTTAAAACTTATCTACTCCTTTACTTAGGACTATAGTTCTTTAGACAACATCAGCATCCCCTGGGAACTTACTAAGAATGCAAAATCCCAAGCTACACCCCAGACCTATTGAATTAAAAGCTTGAGTGCAGCCCAGAAATCTGTATTTTAGTGATCCCTGCAGATAATTCAGATGCACATTCAAGTGTGAAATCACTAGACCCACCCACCCTAGGGGACAAAAATTAAAATTCCTTGAAAGAACCATTTAAATTCCACCATGGTCTGAGTCCTGCCCAATCTGTTTCCCATTTATTCCCTCCTTACCTCTAGCTGCTTCAACCATCAGATAAGTAATCGAGGCCCCAAAGTTAATTATTTTGCCTCAGTTGACAAGCCTAGTGAGTGACAGAGGATGGATTGAACTAGACTAACCAAGGGTCTTTTCAGGACCTCATTCTACACCTTTTAAAAGGTATTTACTACCTTTTACATTCAAAATCCATCCATAATAACAGTTATTTTACTGACCTTCATTGTTAAGTTGTTCCCCTTCTCAACTATAAACTCCAAGAAGGTAAGAATTAGTCTATCCCTTGTCTATCAACAAAACTTGACTCTATACTGCCATCTGGTGACATGAAATAATAATTCCAAGGAGAATCTCAAACATGAACTCCATGACTTCTTCCTATAGAGCTTAAAGGTTAAGGAGAGCTCTGAGGTCAGTTTCCTCAAAGTCAGATAACTAAACAAACATCCTCTGGCTATTAGACCTTGAGGAAATTACATAGTGTTTGACTTCCTTAGATTCCTTATCTATAAACTATGTTGCTAAAACCTTCCTCATAGAATTGCAATGAAAATTAGCAAGCGCCAGATGCTATTATAATTATTAATATTATTATAAAGGACTTAACTATGTAGTTGACATAAATAAATAAGTGACATTCCCTTACTCAAATATTTTATAATGTAGTTGGGTAAATAAAACAGTGTTAGGAAAATATTAAATAATCATACAGGCTCTAAGTGCTAAGGGACTTCCTATGGTGTTAAGCATGAACATGAAGGAAGTGAAATCTGAATTGTGTACAGGTTTATAACTGGTATGTGACTTTGAAGAGAGAAAGCCTCAGAGGGAGAATTTTTTTCCTGCAAATTTTTGCACAATATGAAAGTAATACCTGTAAAACACTAATAAAAACACAATATAAGGGCATACTTTCCTTATTATCATGAAGTCAGGATGATTATATAATTTTAATTTAATGCTTAATCATACAAGCCCAGATCTCATTATCTGAACAAAACTAACACATTTCTCAAAAATGGTTTATTATAAATTTTATTGTTGTTGCTGTTTTTTTAATGCACTCAGAATTTATTCAATTAATAACTGTGTTTTACTGATAAAGATATATTTAAATTAGGTGGCTTCATAAATGTTAATTATTCATTTTCACCTTAAAGAGAAATCTATAATTTTGGTGTTCTTGTTTATTATGAATGTAACAAATATACTTATTTATACATCTTCTCTCTATGCTAAGGAAACAACATCCTATCCTCTCATGTGTTCATTCAGTAGGTGGATGTAAGTATCAACTACATGCTATAAATTGCCAGTGCATGCCAGATTATATAATAGAGAATTTAGGTTAATGAGTCCAGTTATCAATCCAGTCAGTGGAATAAGATGAATATATATAAATCTTCCAAAAGCATAAAGGGATAAAATGTGATTATTTTATTCCAATTTCCCAATACATTACATTCAAATTTTTGCCCTCAATCCCTACTGTAGCTGTCAACATAAAACCACTACTTTGTATCCCTACTTTATGCTAAACTTTCTTGTTTTGCTTTTTTGGCACAGGAGAGGTCATATGCACCTCCATGTTCATTGCAGCACTGTTTATAATAGCAAAGACATGGAAGCAATCTAAGAATCTATCAATAGATGAATGAATAAAGAAAATTTGGTGTATATATATATATATTTATACACACACACACATATATACACACACACATACACACATATAAAATTTGGTGTATGTATGTGTGTGTATATATATGTATATGTATAATATTTAATCATAAAAAGGAAGGAAATCTTGTCATTTGCAACAACATGTATGAGTATTGAGGGCATTACACTAAGAGAAATAAGTCAAACAAAGAGATACAAATGCCATATGATCTCACTTATATGTGGAATCTTCAAAATAAAACAAACAACAACAACAAAACACTGAAGTTACAGAAACAGAGAACAAATTTCTGGTTGCTAGAGGGAAGAGGTGGGTTTGGTTGAAGTGGATGACGGGGTTAAAAGGCACAAACTTCTAGCTATAAAATAAATAAACTATGAGAATGTATGTACAGTATGGAATGATTTTAGTTTTTAACACTGTACTGCATATTTGAAAGTGACCAAGAGAGCAGACTTTTTAAAATAAATAAATAGATAATAAGACCATACAAGAAAGAGTATAACTTAATTTTCATTAGGGTTTAGTGATACTTTCCTTCTCAGGAGGGCTTATGTTCATCTATGTGTTTCTGGCAAATAAGATCATATGACTTTCTAACAACAATAACAACAAAATCCAAGGTTATTAAATACAGATAAATATTTGTGCATAGAAACATGCATTAAAATTATAGATGATAGGATTGAAATGAACTAAAATCAAATTGCCCAATAATAGATGAGTAGTTGAGGATATATTGATAGTCACATGTGCTGTGAAAATACGTAGTTACTAAGAAGAGATTTATAAGACATCAATGATAGCAGGGGAGAATGCTAAGTGTTTTATATTTAGATACAAAATTTAAAAGATACAAAATTTAGTTATAAAAATTTATTTACAAAAATATTATTTACAAATTATTTACAAATATTTAGATACAAAATTTAGATACAAAAAATATATAAAATTTAAAAGACACAAAATTAAAAAAAATGAAATGTGACATTAAATTTAAAGAGATGCAAAGCTTTCTTGGGGCATCTGGCTGGCTTACTCAGTTAAGTGTCAGACTCTTGGTCTCAGCCTGGCTCTTGGTGTCGGGGTTGTGAGTTCAAGTCCCACATTGGTTCCATGCTGGGTGTGAAGCGTACTTAAAAAAACAAAGTTTTCTTAATTTAGAAAACAATGAAACATGGACTGGGAGGTTGGTCATGATCATTGGGAACCTGGGTTTGCCTTTGATGAAGTATATTTTTCTGAGCCAGCTTACTTCATTCACTTCCCAGAGCTTCAGTTTCCTCATAGGAAATGAAAACAACTATCTTGTTAGGTGGTTCTAATGACTAGGGGAAAAAAGTGACAATTAAATGGCATATAGTAGTTCATAAACAATTATAATTTTATTTATTATTGTGATATTCAACATCTCTGTTGAAAACTACAAGAAAAAATGTCAGGATTTTTTGCTCTGGTAGCTGGGAAAATGGTTATACCTTTGAAAGTAGGTTTGATAGTCTAGTCACCTGACTATATCTGAATTCTGTTGAAAGATCAACCGTATTGCTCTTCTTTAGAGCTGTGATTCACATTTTTATTGACATTTTTCTTTTAAAAAATTGCTATGATATAGAAAAGTATAATGTTAACCCTAATATGAATAACTGAAATATGAGACAATATGTATTCAAAAGGGACCCAAAAAAAGTAATAAAACCTAAATTTCAACAAAAGGTTAGGAAAATGATATGATTTACTATTACTATTGTGATTTACAATTTACTATTATTATTTTTCTAAGATTTATTTATTTATTTATTTATTTGGGAGAGAGAAGTCTCAGAGAACAGGGGAGGAACAGAGGAGGAAGGAGAAAGGAATCATCAGACTCCTCGCTAGCACAGAGCCCAGCCTGGGCTTTATCTCACGACCCCTATATCATGACCTGAGCTGAAATCAAGAGTCAGACACTTAACTGACTGAACCACCAGGAACTCCCAAAAGTATAACTCTTTAAAATTTTATTTACTTGAGCATGTAACTACATAGCACTGATTATATGCGAGACACTTCCAAGAACTTTTTGTGCTTTTACACGTGTTTAAAATATTTGTATTAAATGACTGTTAAACTCTTTTACTAGATCCTTTGATATAGACCTTATAATTTTTTCCAGTTTTCAGATGGACAAACCAAGTCCTAAGGAAGTTAAGTAACTTGCCCCAAATTATACAACTAATAAATCATAGACTTGGGGTTTGAATGCAAGCAGTTGAGCTCCCAAGGCCATGCCATTAACTCTAAGCTTAGCTCCCTCATACCCTGAAAAAATAATAGATTTAAAATATCCACAACTGCTCCTTTATATTGTATATGTCTAAGCTTTGATTTGTTTCTTGTTAATTCCATGTAACAATAACATGAGGAGCCAAAAGATCTAAAATACATTTTCTTTTTTTAAAAGTTTTGCATAACTGTTCAAAAATCAACCTAGAAATATATGCATAAGGTGAATGTTTGATAACTGGTGTTAAAACATTCATTAATTCCCTACTTGGAGGATTAGATAATTTCAAGGAATTATTTCTAACCTTTATTTATTTATTTTAAACACATATTTTAATTTTACAGCACTGAATGAGAGTTATTTTTAAAAATTATTTCTTTGTGAACTTTGCATTATTATTCACCAGAACACAGGGGGCTATGATTATTTTACTTATGTTAATATTGAACCTTTGTCAACATTTTTACTACAATTCTACCTTGCTAATAAAACAGTCAATATATTCCTGCATCTTTTTAGACATTTTTTCCCCTAGCAGTGGAAGTGTTACTTCACTGAAGCAGATAAACAGGATGGATAATGATTGTTATATGCTCAGTGATCCTTATAATGGGGGAAAAGTAGAATGTTCTCTGATCATTCTCAAAATTGGAAACTGACTGAATTTCATGTAGGAAATAGCAAAGTCTCACCACAGGTAACATTCTCTAAAGGTAGATAAAGACTAGAATATCTGCCCTGAATCCTCTATGTTAAATCAGATCCATATAGTAAAAACTTCCCTATTTTATGCAGATGGTAGGAGTCTCATATAAATCATCTTTCAAGTTAAGTAAAGATGTTCAGAAAATCTCCCCACTAAAAAATGAATTATAAGAATCTCCCATGATCTGGGGAGGAGATATCTGAAGTAGATGCCTAGAACCAGGGATATTACCAAACTCTATATATATCATCTGTTTTCCTATGCACACATATCTATGATACATATCTATGATAAAGTCAAATTTATCAGTTAGACACAGTAATAGATTAACAACAATAATTAATATCAAAAAAGAGCAACTGTGATACTATACTATTTGTAACATTTATGTAAATGTGGTATCTCTCTGTCTCAAAATATCTTATCGTATTATTCTCACCCTGGCACTTGTGATGATGTGAGATGATAAAATGTCTATGTGATGAGATGAAGTGAGGTGAATGACATAGGCATTGTAACATAGTGTTAGGCTTCTATTGACCTTCTAATGATAGTTCAGAAGAAGGATCTTCTGCTTCTGGACCATGGTTGACCATAGAGAGTGAAAGCATGGAGAAGGGGTCTACTGTATATTGACTGTCTTACTTCCTTTCTATATATGTGAAAATGTGAGAAGAACTTGAAAGTATCATTTTCATTTCTATTCTGTCACTTTGCTATGGTTCATGTCCATGTGGACAAATCAGACAGTTAGAAAACGAAAATATATTGATCTTATTTTGAGGAGGCGAATGATGTAATACATAAACTCAGGCCATATTTCATGGCCCAATTAATTTAAATTACTCTAAATATAAAAATTACATAAAAAGTACCAGCGTTGGCACAAAAATATGTAAGTATATATTTTTGCATTTATAAAAATTAAAACCAATCCTATGTTTGTCATCAACATACAGTGTTTATTACTAAATACTCTCATGCTGAAGAAAAGTTTTAGAAAAGAGCATCTTTTCCTTAGTGTACTCCTGGCCTATTGCTGGTCAGAATCATGATTTCCTGATTTATTTCAATTTAGTTAAATCCAATATATTTACTGAATGCCTATTAAGCACGAAAGTGACTAAGCTATATTTTCTCCCCTAAATGTCTTCATGTTGGACAAATTTGTAAAATGAAAAGAGCAAACAAATTATAGGTGACAGAAATGGATTAACATGATTGCTCACATAGTACATGGTGTATAAAAACTCCCACATGACAAAGAAGGATCTCTTATGTAACAAAATTGAAACAGAAATTGAAAGTATCTAGGAAGGAAACTAGATTCAATCAGACTCTGTCAAAGAGAAGGCACAGAAAATTTTACAGATGAGGAAATTTTGGTAGAAGTAATAGTATCAATAGAGAATGAAGATCAAATATTGAAGAAAGAAAAAGGATAAAAGTGGAATTTATAGACCACAGAGATGAACATTTTTAGTCACATCTAGGTGTAAAGAATATAACACAAATTTAAAATAAGCCTTGAAGTGAGGTCCATAAGACCAGTGCATTTCTGGGAGTGGAAGATCTGTGTACTCTACACTGAAAGAGAGAGAAAAGGAAAAAAATATAACCTCTAGGGAATAGTTGTCATCTGAGCATCATATGTCTCAACTAAAAACATGCTAATAATAAGAAAGCATTATTTACATTGGAATGAGATTCTCATAGGTTATGGTACACATTGTAAAGGGGAAGTCTCCACCAAGAGGTATAAAATGATGAGCTGATGCTACACCAAATAGCCATACTATCCAGGAAAAAATAAAAACCAGAAGGAAAAAGAAATGTAAGAATAGAAAAGAGAAAGAAGTTTAAGAATGTCAGGCAGGCAAGGATTGATGAAATGAAGAAGAAATGAAATCACAAAGCCAGGATGGAGATTACTATTGACCAAAATGTTGAATACATGGGGAGAGGTGGCACACAGGCTCATGTGATCTCAATTCTCTTAAGATAGAAAAGCTCAAGGAGATGCTCCTTTTTTTTTTTTTTTTTTTTTTTTTTTTTTTTTTTTTAATACACCATTCTTTCTCCTCCCAATGTAGCTCACAGGGATCATTTAGGGGAAATATCAATGTGTTCTTGGTGTTCTCATCTAATCTTCTGATCATAATCAGATGATAGATTCCAAATCTGAAGACCTTCTACAACTTCCCACAGTATCCTTTATTGATACAAGCAGTGACTTAAAATGTGGGAGTTTGTATAAACCCCTTAATTTCTAAGATTTCCTTATTGCTATGTGAAAGAAATAAAAAGGAAAGAAAAAAAATTATATTAATTAAAATAAAGGCTGGAACCACTTCTACAACACAATATACATGAAATATTAATAACAATACATAAAAGATATGTTACAGTTCAAATATTATATGATTAAAGTGAAAATACTATCTGCGTGGTTAATTCTCTACCAGCACTTACCCTGGGGTTGACGGCTGGGGTGGTATATCTGAAGGTCAAATGGCTGTGCACTTGTCTTCTGAATCACGCTGACATTCTGCCCTGTCCACTTATTGGCTTTTGACAGTGTGTTGGTCCTCCAGTCTGTCCAGTAGACCTCACTCCCATATAAAGACACAGCAAAGGGATGGGAAAGATATTCATGACCTCGAATGATTTCTATCATGGCTGTCCCATCATAGAGGGCTGAATAAATAGCATCTGACCTACAGAAATGTAAATAAATTAATTTTATTGGAACTTATTCAAATAGTCCAGTGGTGTTATCATACTGCCTAGATAAATGCTAGAGAGAATATTTTATTAAAAATACTTCATGGATCTGTATCTGATTTGTAGAAAGAAGAAAAAAGCCTATCATAACAAAAACAAACAAAAATCACCACCATCATAATGAAAACAAACAAAATATCACCACCAATTTCACGATACTTGCATGTTAGAGTATCTTTTGAGTTTACAAATACTATCTGAGAAAGGTAACAGAAAATACAGAAGAAAAAGATCACCTGGCATCTGTCCAAACTATCCTTTTTTCAAAGTGGTCCACAGTTAGTCCATTAGGCCAAGCTCCAGTTTTCATGTCTTTGTAGATGGTTTTTCTTCCAGCTCCACTCATGGAGGCAGATTCAATACGAGGAAAATTGGCATCCCAATCTGTCCAGAAAAGAATTCTGAAGAAAAATAAATAATGCTATTGCTTCAGCCATTGAGTTCACAAAGGTTTACTGAGTGCCTACTTGATGCTAGACACTGGCAGGTAAACAGTCTCAAAAGAAACAGATGTATTATCTACCCACTTGGGGCTTACAGTCCAGTGGAGAAAAAAGACTAAATAAACACAGGAATATATATTCCAGCTTCTAAAATAAAAGGAAGTTTTAGTTTCATGGGCAGCATTAGAGGAGTTTCCTGGTCCTGCTATGGGATCATATTCAGAAAAATAATATCTAAATTATTCATTCTTTAATCACCAATATTAAAATAAATTAAGTAAACTTCTGAGAAAGAATAGAACAAAGTAATGTATCAGGGATAATGTATTGATAACTGTTGAAGCTTGGTAATAAATATGAAGAAGTTTATTATGTAATTCATTCTATTTTGTGTATTTAAAAATTTCTATAATAAAAGTTTAAAACTGCAAATAACTCAAAATTAATAAAATAGATAATTTTTAAGAATATTAAAAATACCAGAGGATATTTATAATATTTTATAGCTAGAAATCATTTTTCTAAAAAGACTAATTTTTAAAGATTAATATGAGAAAAAAACTATCATGTATATACCCATACACATATTACTTATAAATTACCTAATATACAATATGTTGCCATAAAGGGAAAATGGAACTAAGATTTAATATAAAGGTGGTAGGCTATTCAGTTAAGTAGTTGAATGTCTTTAAAACAATGAATGAGGTGTATTATGTGTCTCACTTCAAATTTAATTTGGGATGCATGCATCTTTTCACTGACAGCAGATTGTGGTCAGTTTCCCTTTACACTTAGGATTTTAAAACTAAGATTTAAAATGAGAAACAAGACCAATACAGCATCAATCAAATTGATGTGGTATCTTGACAGACAAGGTAGAGTAGAGATATTTGCAAGCTTAAAAATGATTAGGAAAAATAATCACTGAAAACAAACAATGAATTTGAGAATGATAGCTAGTCTGAATATCTATGGATAAACCACCATGAGATCTAGGCAAGGCTGTAATTCACACTCTGGATTGATGACCCAAAGACTTCTGAGTTTTGTCTTTTGCCTCAATAATAAGTGGAAAACTGGTGTCTCTCTTCTTTCTACCTAGTTCTGCCTTCTGTGGTTGTAAAAATTCCAACACACACATCAGTAACTCTACAATTCTGCATTCTATATTATAGATTTACCAGAGTAGGCACTGTAAACTCTCAAGTATGTGTTTCCACTGGACCATAAAAGCATAGCTTGGGATGATTTGAGACATTCTAAAGTGATTCCTTCATTTCTTCACTAAACATAGCAGCATTAAGCTCTTTCTTCTATAATGCTCACAATGGTCCTAATCTTTCATCAATTCAAGTGGGGAAGTTTCCAATATTTTTTATAAAAGAACATGTTTTAGAATTAGTTCTCCTAAAAGTGTTCTTAACTTCACCATAAGTCAGTTTACAATCAATTTAAAAAGTTGATTTCAAGGATCATTGTTTCATAAAATTCTAGGCACTCTTTTGTATACTTTATAGTGTGGTATTTTAAAAGAATCATTTCCCCCTTATTACTTTCTTTTTATGGTTAAAATGTATTAGCATTTCAATGATTGAATTATTTCTTGAAATACACAAAGGCTGAATATCTCTTCTTACAGGACGTATGGAAATATTCAGCCACAATTGCTTTTAAAAAAGAGACTACAGTCTAGTGATTCTACAGTTCCTGCATTCATGAGTTAGTGTGTATCAGGATTAAATTGGGTCAATGGACCATGAACAACTTGTATCATTACAGGCATGAAAGGGCCATTATCATCTATCAGGTCAAGCTGCAGAAGGTGAAAATAAATGATCTTGGCAAAAAACAAGGATACTTATCTACAATCTTTAGGTCTTCTAAAAGCAACAACATCTTTATTAGTTTCATTTAAGAACATTCCCACATAAAATTAAAATTTTATTTTGATGTTTCACTAATCTTCACAACTACTATATCTACTTTCACAAATTGCAATTGCTATAGCAGAGCCCAGTTATTCTGACAAATAAAATCTAAACACACAGTGGAGCAGGAGGACACCATGCAGCCGCACAAGTACAAAGGCAAAGACATTTCAAGACCCGAAGCGAATGCCCTATAAATTGGGAACTCCCTGGTACTTCTTACTCCCTAATACTAAGCTCGAGGTTCAGGAGAGA
The DNA here is from genome assembly GCF_022355385.1 of Mustela nigripes. Classification (NCBI taxonomy): domain Eukaryota; kingdom Metazoa; phylum Chordata; class Mammalia; order Carnivora; family Mustelidae; genus Mustela; species Mustela nigripes. The sequence goes on along the minus strand of NC_081559.1, from coordinate 88,966,542 downwards.
TTCATGGACTCATTCAAGTCACCTTAGTAATAACTATATTTCCTTAAAAAGGAATGAGAGAAAAATGGCTCCTTCCCAAGACTTCCATTTACCGTCTTGGAATAAATTGTCACTTTGGATATTGGGTCAAAACCCAGAATACTAAAGGGATGTGGCATGATGGCAAATATGTTTTATAATGTAAAATGAAGACCTGTGAATTTTATGCCTGGGAAGCAAAGCAGTTGATTTAAAACATTTGTTTCTTGGGATCTGTAAAAAAAGGTCACAAAGGACCTTGAGAGCTGAAGGAAACTCACATGATGTAAGCCTGTCTTCTTGGCCTAATGTTATTGCTCATTTCGTTGTTGTTATTGTTGTTGTTGTTGTTGTTGTTATTGTTCTTTTTGTTTTTCCTCAGCTAAGCTGAGGGAGGGAAGTGGCTGTTTGCAAACTTGTTCATTCACTTGTTATTGGAAACAAAGTTTAGAGTATTTACCCCTTAGCTGTCTTTTACTCTGTGCTTCTCCCTTTCATGTTTATCCTTGAGTTTTGTAAGTTACATGTTAACAAAAAGTCTATGAATATGCTTGTATTAATTTATTTAACAAACATATTCAGCACAATTTTATATACTAGGAGTGGGGGCGGATTTCATAGACATGGAACCATGTCTTGGTTTACCATTAGAGAGCTTATGATGTGGTAGGAAAGTAATAGTATTTACAGAAACCATAATTCTAAAAAAATTATTCAGTAGACTTACCCCAATATACATATTTTTAAAAGAAGTTTAAGTTTCTTTGGAGCTCCTTTCAATTTTGATTCACACCTTTTTATGTATTTCTTGAATTTTTTAAGAAATAGGGAGAAATTTTATGTTTCTATTTGAACAGATAACACGAAGGCAGTAAGTGGAGTTTTTTAGTTTGTTTTCAAGTATTTATTTATTTGAGAGAGAGTGAGAAAGAGCATGAGAAGGGGGAGAGGAAGAGGGAGAAGCAGACTGAGCAGGGAGCCCGACACAGAACTCGATCAAGAGGACTCCAAGATCATGACCTGAGCCAAAGGCAGTCACTCAACCGAGGAACCCCTAAGTGGAGTTTAAATCAAATTAAATTATTTTTCAGTGTTTCTTTTCTTGTGCTTTGCTTTGCAGTTCACTGTATGTGTGTGAGTTTGCATGCTTCTATATATTTTTACTATGCTCTCAGCCTACCTTATGTAAGGTCCAATGTTTAAAAATAATTATGGACTTTTTCCTAAAATATCCCAAACCTGAAAATATTTTCATATTTGCATTGCATTTTTAAATTTAATTGCTACAGCTGGGCTTTAGAGGTGTTTATGTGAACTTCATATCTTAAGTGTATCAATGCACTATAGGATAATTTTTAACAATAAAAATCCTATTATTTTCATGACACCCAAACTTATCAACCTTTCAATTTCTTCCTAGAGTTGTATGTATTAGTACTACCTTCTGAGCTTTGATTACTCATATCAAAAAGGATTTTTGTGTGTATTTTTTCACTCATTTTTTAAGAAAAAAATTACCACCATTGTAATTATTTTAATCAGCTGTACAATTTCATAGTAGCAATTAGTAATAGAAGGCATCAACTTTCTCAGAAGCATTGTCATGTTTTCCTACTCAGAGGCTGGCATTCTACACTAACTTTCAACTCTTAGAGGGTATATTACTTCTGAAGACCTTATGTCACTGGAATACTATCTAATATTTTCATTTAAATAGTATTTGTCGGTGACGTATTATGTCTCTCTATTTTTTTTTTTCTCCTCTTAGGTAGGATCCTCTGGAAGCTAAGTGAGCTAAATAATTTTATCCTAAGCATTGTCAGTTCAAAGCTGTAGAAAATAAAGTTTCAACTCCCAGACCTAATACGTTGTTTGGTCAGACTATTTTCAGAGCTTTCCATATGCCTATTTTGTCCTTTTTGTTGTATCTTGTTTTTCTCTCTATGTGCCATCTGTAATTTGAGAGCACTCACAACTTTTCTACCATATTGGTGTATAAGCTAAAACCACAATTTTCTCCAAAATATCACTTTCCGTTCTACAGGAAGTTTCCCCTGTGTATAAGGTACTGGTACAACTTAGGTCTAGTAGGTGAAAATTCCACACTGGTAGTTGTTACATTGAGGGTAAAACCCCTGTTGATAATGAAATTTTATGGGAAGTAAAGGGTCAGAATTAGGAAGTTAGCTGTAATCTCAGAAATAGTCTGTTCTAAAAAATGAATTTTTCACTAAATATAATATATCTCTTCCCAGTGAACTGTTATTATAGGGATTAGTGAATAAAATGGTCAAAATGTAGACTGTCTAAATAAGAGAACCCATTTCTAAGTAAAAGATACAGCTGCTGCTTTGCTCCTTGCTGCCAGATCTCTGTTTTTTCAAAAGCAGCCAGAAATCCAGGACTGTATGCAAAAATGCCTTAATATTTTAAGTTTGGACAAGTAATAAATAAATTTAAAACAATGTAGAGGTAAAGTAAACATAAGAGTTGCCTATTTGGAGCCCTGTTCTTGGCAAGCTACTTTGGTCCTTTAATTTCTGTGTATGAATTGAAGAAAAGAACAAACAGACTTCTTAAACCACTGATTTCTATACTTCGGCATAAACCAGAGCACCAGCCAGAAACTGTGGTCAGGAAGGTGACTTAAACACAGGCTTTCTTTTCTTTCTTCTGCATTTCATTAAACTACCTCCTGGCTGATTCTCCTTCCTCATTGGTGTTCCCTGGACTTTGTATTACTTGAAGGTACAGAGACAAAAAAATAAATTAATCAAAATAAAAATGAATTTAAAAAAAATTCTGATCTGCTAAACTTTAGCCTTGACAATGGTTTTGGATTTGTAAAATAATTAAAAGGAAATAAATAATTAACGGTAATAACAGTATTCTCATCTATATAACTTAAATCTTGTCTTCCACATATTCACCATCTCCTCAAAAACAACCAAATGATAAAGGTATCATCCCTGATTTATGAAAGAAAAAACTGAAATTTAAAGGAAAATAATAGAGTTAAGAGGATTCTCCAGAGAATAACTGAGGAAATAGAAATTGGAACCCTTGTTTTCCAGGGCTTTCTTGTCTCTCTTCTGCTCTTTCACAGAGGAACACACAAGGGAACACCAGAGTCAATTAGCTGAGTTACTCAACATTTGACCTTGTTTTCAAGAATCATGTGCCTTGTCTTTCCAACACTCCAATCGTCAGTGTCTCATCATTGGATTCCTTCAACCTTATACTAATTTTCTTTTAAACTGACTCCAAGTACTTACAAAATACATAACAGGTGGTGCAATTAACATCTATGACTATTTGTACCAGAGACTGGTCCTGTGGTTTGGAACCATTAGAAATAATTATACCATCTCTTTGACACGTCACAGAGAAATTCATTAAATTACTGCTTCAAAATTGAGTTGCGATAGCTTTCAATAGAGCTTAGTGCCCATATTTAGAAAAAAGATATTTCTATCCTCTAAAGATACCTATGTAAGCAATCTTATAACCAAATTTATGCTAATAAACTTAAACTAATTATATATATATGTTATATATATAATATATATAGATGTAGACATACATTAAACATAAATATACATAATTATACATATATAAACTTATATGTGCATGCACAAAATAAGCAATCTGACTCATAATTTATGAGATAATTGAATTCAGTATTCATTTAAAAGATTATTTTTTATGCCAAAATGAATCTGTAGAAGGTAAACTTCTTTACCCATATCTTGGGTCCAAAGCAATGGCCCTGGGGTGTTCCATGGCTCCAGCAATAAGTGTAGTTCTTAAGGAGCCATCAAGTTTGGCGACTTCAATTTGGTCCAGATTGCTGTCTATCCAGTATATATTGCCTGCTATCCAGTCGACGGTCAGTCCTTCTGGGGTAGCCAAGCCATGCTCCACAACCACTTCTATTGCACTGACCCCTACAAAAAAAAAAAAAAAAAAAAAAAAGGAAACTAATACTTGTACCCATTCAATGAATGTGTTAGGCACGCACACACACACAAGGCTTACTTACCAGCAGCACAGAGTTTTTTGAAGTATGATATTGAGTTTCAAAGATAGAGTGCAGACGTGTTACCTGGCATGATGAAAACTAAGACTCCAAATTTAGAATTACTGATCTTTCCTAACAGAAATCTTTAATTTCTTAAACCCTTTCAGTGACAGTGCAATCAAATTTTTGAATAACTTTAAGGCTAAACAATAGTGTTTAGATTTCAAAAAATTATATTTCTTGTTTCTGACTTTTGAAATAGAACACAGGATTTGGGGAATAAGAATGATGAGCTATTTAAAATTAGCGCAATTTAGTATCAACATTGATCTTCAGGGGTAGAATAAAGAGAAAATGCCCCTCTGGGGCAACATGCATTTTAGCTAGTCAGTAGCCACCCTTTTCTGAAGCATGATAAATAAGATGACTTTACTGCATTAACCCTTAATAAAGATAAGCCTCAAATCACACTCCCTGCCCCTTCTGGGACCATAAGACTTACATGATATAACATGATTACAAATAAGAGAGGAAGGCATTAGTTTGGTCTAAATTAAAATAAACAATTTGGTAATGTCCACTAATGATCTATTTATCCACTTTTTAATTTCTTTTGTAATCAAAATATTTTTTCTAATAGGATAACTCTTAATAGTTTATGACATTGCCAGTGTTTTCTTTTTTTTTTTTTTTTTGCACCAGTGTTTTTGTTAGACATTTTAACAGACTTTTTTTTTTTTTTAATCATCTAAGCCCAAGGATCTAAATCCATCAGTTGAAATCAGTCTCTTGCAATATGCCACAGACACAAATTCACAGGTGAATCACATGTTTATTATCATTTTTCCAAAATTGCAAATGTGACCTAAGGAGAAATTCAAATTTTTATAGAAACACTGGGACTTTGGAATGCTACAAAGAACCAACGTTTCTAAAATGATTATTACATATATTTATCTCAGAGCCTTGCTACTTAAAAAGTGTACATTAGACAAAAGAATTAAGTCAAACTATGATAAAAACATTTTGTTCATATTAGTGGTCTTTGGGACAATTCATTGTATGTTGAAATTTTGTGGACAAAATAAAACATTTTACAAACAAACATTATGTCTACTAGTATGTGGAAGGCAGTAGTTATTTCTTATAAGTACTTTTCTTTACCAAATGTCCAAGGAAAAGCTCACAATTTGAAAATTGTATGCCTAGCACAGGCTCCCATCATTCATTCCCCTCCCTCAATAAATTTTCACACATAAACTTGACATCCCTGGTTTTACATATACGAGGGAGAAGGCAAAGAATGAAAGTGCAAAGATTGATATAAATCCCATCTTATTACAGCATATTTTTATAGAATTTTCAGTTAAAAATTACCTCCACTTTCAGAAAGCTTGCCCCGGTATATCCTGTCTTCTACAACATCCGTCCAATAAAGCAAACTTTGATTGAAGTGAAAATCAAGTGCTATTGTGTTTCTCAACCCAGGAACAAGTAGACTATAGTCTCTTTTATGAAGATCAATCTTTCTGATCTCATGACGAATAGAAAAGATGATGAATGCTTCAAAGGGATCTGAAAATAAATTTATTTTTAATAGACTTATAAAAATATTTATATGCTTTCATAAGTAGGATAAAACACTTTGAGGTCAAGTCCAATTATTTACAAGCATAATTTATTATATAATTCTCTGTTATTCCAGGAGCAATTTCTTGTAATCCAACATTCATAAGAAACTTGAAACTTTTAGGCTTATATATGTTGATTAAAATAAGGTATAAATATGTTTTTATTCCTTGGATCTTTCTACATTTGATTCTGATTAAAGAACACAGAATTATTTGAATTCCAAGACAGATGGGGATTTTCTATCTTAGTGGAACTTCAGCTGACAATCTAGCCACGGAAACATCAACAAAGGAATAGCTAAGAGTTGATTAAATGAGTTCTGCTACTCTTAACCCATCACACACCTACAGCTCCGTAAAGGAAAGAGATCCAATAAAAAAGGATTTCTTTGAGAGAGTTACGGTCTTAGAGTGCACTCCCCATAAGAGAGTAGATGATGGCTTTCTCCACAGTCTGACATTTACTAAAATTACATTATCAATTTGGAAATGTGCTAATTACTATTGGACATACTAAGATGAGTTAGACATGAATTTTGCTTGATGAATATACATTCTGTGGGAGGGGACTCAGGTTTACAATTTCCCCCCATTTCTATGTCAGTACAATTTCTTTGGGCTTTCTTTTAGGAAAATTTGTTTTCCTATTTTAAGTCTAAGTACCATCATCTCTTTCCATGGTGATTGGCTCAAAAGGTGGATGTGAGATCTAAATCAGGCTAATGGGTCTCCAAACTTCTAGAGAATATTTCAAGCTAAGGGTAAAGAGTGTCTTTTCTTCTAAGATCACCGATGTCTAAGCCTAGTAATGCCAGTGTCTATACCCTTACAGTTTGCATAAGTCTACTTGTGATATTATAGTAGAAGAGAAAAAAGACACAGAGAAGGAAGCAGCAATGGTCTGGGAGGTTCAAGTCCCCAGGCTAAGGATGTTCAAATCCGCAGTTGTAATTATCCCTTAGTTCCTTCCTTCATATTCTCTATACATTTCACACACTTCATATATGTAAGTCAATGCATTTAACTCCAACTCAGTTTGAACTTATTTTTTGTCAACTGCACTCAGTTTTACTCTTCTTCCTAATCTTTATCCCTCAGAGAGGTCTTTCCTGGTCAGTTTCCCAATAAAGACCATTTTTTAATTATTTTATATCTCCAAAACCTATTTTTTTCTCTTTTAAGTGTGTGTGTGTGTGTATGTGTGTGTATATATTTATAAATATATATAAAATATATTTATTTATTTATTTTAAATATATATATATATATTTATTTGACAGACAGATCACAAGTAGACAGAGAAAGAGGAGGAAGCAGGCTCCATGCTGAGCAGAAAGCCTGATGTGGGGCTTGATCCCAGGACCCTGGGATCATGACCTGAGCTGAAGGCAGAGGCTCTAACCCACTGAGCCACCCATGCGCCCCTGAAGTATATTTTAAAATCTCTATTTATTTGTTTGACATCTACCTTCCTCACTGGTTTATATGTTTTATTAAAACAGGGATCTTGGGGCACTTGGGTGGCTCAGTGAGTTAAGCCTCTGCCTTCGGCTCAGGTAATGGTCTCAGTGTCTTGGGATCGAGCCCTGCATCAGGCTTTCTGCTCAGCAGAGAGCCTGCTTCTCTCTCTCTCTCTCTCTCTCTGCCTGCCTCTCTGCCTACTTGTGATCTCTCTGTCAAATAAATAAATAAAATCTTAAAACAACAACAAACAAAAACAGGGATCTTGTTTGTTTAGTCCATTATGATGGGTCTAATATCAAACACCAGGAAGGACACAATTCATACCAGGTCTTAGATTTAGAACAGTGCTAACCTAGGCTGCCTGCTGTTGGTGTAGGGAAATTACTAGTCTGCCCCCACCTCCACCAACTGAGCATGAATCTACTTCAGTGAGTTCTGCCTAGAACATTAAGTAAATTTGTTTTCAATGAACAGATGTGAAACTGATTCCATCTTAAGAAACCACCTTATAGTTGCCATGGGACAGAGCCCAACAATGATCAGTAGAGCCACCTACTTTACCTGAAGCTGAAAGCATAGTTTAAGTAAGTCCTACCAAGGCCACAAGGACTAATCTGAAGGCCTGAGATCTTGTGAACAATAATTAAGTATATTGTTGTGATCTTACAGGTCTTGTGGTAATTTATTGCACAGTATTATGGTTTTTACTGCACAACATTACTGTGACAGTAGCTAACTGATATAAAATACTAAACATGTATTAAACAACTAGTGCCAAACAGCTCCCAATAGAACAAATACTCATAAAATTTTAAACCCAGAATTTAGTGTTTTTGAAGTATAGAAAATGGTTCTATTGGATGTACAGTTATTTAAAAGGGAGAATACTTAATTATTAGGTATTAGGATTAGAATGCCTTGTGTAAATCAGTTCTATGAAACAACTGCTTACCTTTGAATATTTCTTTATCTTTTTTCAAAAAAGATCTTTAGTGTAAAATGGAGTTAATGATAACCTTTTTTAAATCTAACTTAAATTGTTGTTACCAGAATCCAAATAAATAATGCAGATACATTTGTTTAATAATCTCAAAATCATCACAGCGAATATAAATATGGAGGTAACTGTGAGGTAGTCAAAAAGTAATAGATTTGAAGTCACAAAGTGAGGATTTAAAACAGAACCCTTCTAATAATTGGCTGTGTACTTTTGAGACTTTCTGATCCTCAATACTTTTTTATTTATAAAATATGTAACATACTGAGTTATCAAGATAATTGATAATTAAAAGTGTGGATACTTAATATCTCAATAAATATTTAACTATTATTATAAGTCTTAAATTTCAAAGATTTCCCAAAGGAATAAGCAAAAGAGATATTGCATAAGAGAAAAGGCTGGAATGATAATACACCAAAAGGGAGTTGAATATTTCTTAGCATGTGCCAAAGCTGGTGACATTTCAGTTATGAAGAGCTTCCCCATCATTTGGCTTATAGTTTGCCCTTAGTTAAGTAGTAAATTAAAAGTACAGCAGCTACTTGCTAGAGAAATTTATATTTAATAGTTACTAAGGGACATAGAGTTTCAAAATTGCAAAGCAATAATGTGCTGCCTCTTCCTTAGAAAATCACACCAAAAAAAGGGAACAATTAAAAAGAAAGAAAGAAAGAAAGAAAGAATGAAAAGAAATGCCAACTTCCACTTCCACTAATACTGGAGACATCTGTTAAAAAAACACCACAATGTTAGAGGATGCACTGATGAATGTCTTCAAAATATGGACAGTTTCTGAAAGAGGATGCCTGTAGCTGCAGCTATTAAAAAAAAAAAATCCTGGCAGAGCACAATCTCAAAGGAGGTAGCATAACTAAAGGGAAAATCCCATAATTATTTTTTGGAAAAAGAGGATGGGAATAATAGCTTGGTCTCAAAAACTTCTCGGCCCATCAGCACCCTAAAGACTGATGAGAATCTGAATGAAGAAACAAACAGGCATGTAATACATTAAGTGAAAGGAGCCAGGTTCAAAACTCTATAGAGGTGGGATGACTGGAAGGCTAAGTTGGTTAAGCATATGCCTTCAGCTCAGATTATGATCCCAGTCTTGCATCTGGCTCCTTGCTCAGCAGGGACCCTGCTTCTCCCTCTGCCTGTTTCTCTCTCTTTCTATCTATCTTTAACAACTAATTAAAACCTTAAAAAAAATAAAGAAAGTCTACAGATGAAATGATTCCATTGCTATGACATCTTGGAAAAGGCAAAACAATAGAGACAGAAAACAGAACAATGGATGCCAGAGGCAAGGGGTGGAAAAGGGATTGATCACAGATTGTTAGACAAAAATCGCTACCTTCCTACAAAAAACCACCAACCAAGAGGACAAAATGGAAACAGAACAAAACAAAACAAAGAAAGAACAAATACATACTAGCAACAACAACGAAAAAGGATAAGAAATTTGGGAATGAAATTATTAAGAAATATACAAAGATTATACAAATAAATTTTAAAACACCAGTGAGAGAAATAAAGACTTCTTAAAGTGGAAAGCCACGTAATATTATTAGATAGAAAAAAAAGAAAAAGAAAAGAAAACATAATGTCCCAAAGAACTTACTTCTGCCTGAATTAATTTATACATTTCCTGTGATGAATAAAAATGACAAATACTTTTCTTTAAAAATAATACTAGGTAACTCTAAAGATTACATTAAAAAAGTGTGACTAGGGAGTCAAGATGGTGGGGGAGTATCAGACTGAGATGACATCAGGTCGCAGGAGTTCAGCTAGATAGTTATCAAACCACTCTGAACACCTATACACCCAACAGGAGATTGAAGAGAAGAAGAGCAGCAATTCTAGAAACAGAAAATCAACCACTTCCTAAAAGGTAGGACATGCAGAGAAGTGAAGCCAAAGTTAGGGGAAGATAGACTACAGGTAGGAGGGACCAGTAAAATCAGAACTTTTAGAAGTCTGCTCCACTGAGGGACATCACTCCAGAGACTAAGCAGGGGTGGAGCCCTCACTGGGACACTGTGGTCTCAGGTGCCACAGGGTCACAGAAGGATCAGGGGTGTCTGAGTGTAGGAGAGCTCACAGGTTTCAGAGTGGGGAAGCCGACTACAGAGATGGAGCTGAGCAATAAGCTCTTAGCTTGGGGTTACCTTAAACTGTGATCCATGGCACAGTCAGACCGCTGCTCTTTGAGCAGGGACCTCACAAGTGGCAGATCTGGGGAGATTCATCTTCATCCGCCGGAAAAGCAGAGCAGCAGGAATCTGCTGGGTTTGGAGACTCCAAACAGGGCTGTGTGCCAGAGACACAAGTGCTTGGTCACAGGCCAGGTGAGCTAGGAGCACAGCCCTCCAGGAGGAGACCAGGGAGACAGGAGTGACCAAGTGCTTTTTCTCAAGGGTGCACTGAGGAGTGGGATCCCAAGCTCTTGGCTCCTCTGGGCCAGAGATTGGAAATCTGCCATTTTTATTCTTGTCTTCCAGAGCTCTACAGAAAGCATTCAGGGAACAAAAGCTCCCAAGAGCGATCATGAGCAGATTACTTAGCCCAGCCCTGGCAAGGGCAGTGCAATTCTGCCTCGGGCAAAGACATTTGAGAATCACAACAGGTCCCTCCCCCAGAAGATCAGCAAGAATATCCAGCCAAGACCAATCTCACTGATGAAGGAGAACAGCAGAAACCCAGAGGAGGGTAAAGCAAAGCATGGAATTTCAAGTCTTTCTTACCATGATCCTTTAGTCTTGCAAAGTTAATTAATTTTTTTAATTTTATTTTTTCTTATTCTAATTTTTTAACTTTTCTCTTTCCTCTTTTAACAATTTTTAACTAGATTATCTTAACAATACCTTTCAAAAAAATCTTTTTAAACCTTGATTATTATAGTCATATTTTATCCTTCATTGTATTTAACTTTATTTTTTGTATTCATAAAGGGTTTTTCCTTCTAAAAATTTATGGGATACAATTTCTCCTAATAGATCAAAATATACTCTAAATCTATCACAGGGCTTTTTTCTAGTTTCCAGCCTGACCAAATTATCTCCACTTTATTTTTCTTTCTTTTTCCATATCAATTCTTTTTTTAGAACTTTTTAAAATTTTCATCTTTACAGTCATATTCCATCCCTTCATCATGTTTACCCTTATTTTTCTATATGTGTTAGGTTTTTTTTTCTTTAAAATTTTGGGAGGTAGTTTCTTCTAAGAGACCAAAATACCACCCGAAGTCAAGTGGGTGGCTCTGTTCTATTCACAAGACTAATTTATACACATATATTTTTAAATTTTTAGAAAATTTTTTAAAGCTTATTTTTACCCTTGTTCTTTTCTCCCCCCAATTTGGGAGTCTCTTCTGATTTGAATAGTGTACATTCATCTGGGATCTTTGCCATTCTTTAAGTGTCTTATTCTCTCGCTCATATATTGTTATCTGGACAAAAAGACAAGGCGGAAAAACTCACCACAAAAAAACAGTACAAGAGGCAGTACCAACAGCTAGGGACCTAATCAATACAGACATTGGTAATATGTCAGATCCAGAGCTCAGAATGACAATTCTCAAGGTGCTGGCTGCATTCGAAAAAGGCATGGAAGATATTAAGGAAATGCTGTCTGAGAAATAAGAGCCCTAAATAAAAGAACTAAAATCTAACCAAGCTGAAATCAAAAAAAGCTATTAATGAGGTACAATAAAAAAACGGAGGGTCTTACTGATAGGATAAATAAGGCAGAAGAGAGAAATAGTGATATAGAAGACCAAATGACAGAGAATAAAGGTGAGCAAAAGAGAGACAAACAACCACTGGACCACAAGGGGAGAACTAGAGAGATAAGTGATACCATAAGAGGAAACAATATTAGGACAATTGGGATTGGGGTGCCTGGGTGGCTCAATGGTTTAAAGCCTCTGCCTTTGGCTCAGGTTATGATCTCAGAGTCCTGGGGTCGAGCCCCACATCAGGCTCTCTACTCAGCAGGGAACCTGCTTCCTTCTCTCTCTCTGCCTGCCTCTCTGCCTACTTGTAATCTCTTTCTGTCAAATAAATAAATAAAATCTTGAATTTTTTTTTCTAAAAAACAAACAAACAAACAAACAAACAAACAACAATTGGGATTCCAGAAGAAGAAGAAAGAGACAGGGCAAAAGGTATATTGGAGTGAAGTATTATAGAGAATTTCCCAAATATGGCAAAAGGAACAAGCATCAAAATCCAGGAGGCACAGAGAATCTCCCTCAAAATCAATAAGAATAGGTCCACACCCTGTAATCTAATAGTAAAACTTACAAGTCTTAGTGACAAACCTAAAATCCTGAAGGCAGCCCGGGATAAAAAGTCTGTAATGTAAAATGTTAAAAATATCAGATTGGCAGCAGACCTATCCATAGAGCCCTCGCAGGCCAGAAAGAACTGGCATAATATATTCAGAGCACTAAATGAGAAAAACATGCAGCCAAGAATACTATATCCAGCTAGGCTATCATTGAAAATAGAAGGAGAGATAAAAAGCTTCCAGGACAAACAAAAACTAAACAAATATGTAAACACCAAACCATCCCTACAGGAAATATTGAAAGGGGTCCTCTAAGCAAAGAGAGAGCCTAAAAGTAGTAGACCAGAAATGAACAGAGAAAATATACAGTAACAGCCACCTTAAAGTTAATACTAAATTCCTATCTCTCAATAGTTACCCTAAATGTAAATGGGCTAAATGCCCCCAAAAAGACAAAAATACTAATTAAAACCACCAAAGGTTATCAGAATGGATTAAAAAAAAAAAGACCCATTAATATGCTGTCTACAAGAAACTCATTTTAGACCCAAAGACACCTCCAGATTTAAAGTGAGAGGGTGGAGAACAATTTACCATGCTAAAGGACATCAAAACAATGCTGAGGTGGCAATCCTTATATCAGATAAATTAGATCTTAAGACAAAAACTATAATAATAGATGAGAAAGGACACCAAATCATATTCAAAGGGTCGGTCCAGCAAGAAGATCTAACAATTTTAAATATGTCCCTAAAATGGGAGCAGCCAAGTATATAAGCCAATTAATAACAAAATCAAAGAAACACATCAACAATAATACAATAATAGTAGGGGACTTGAACACTCTGTCACTGAAATGGACAGATCATCCAAGAAAAGATCAACAAGGAAATAAAGGCCTTAAATGACACACTAGACCAAATGGACATCACAGACATATTCAGAAAACTCCATCAAAAAGTAACAGAATCCACATTCTTCTCCAGTGCACATGGAACATTCTCCAGAAAAGATCACATCCTGGGTCACAAATCATGTCTCAACTGGTACCAAAATATTAGGACCATTCCCTAATATGTTCAGACCACAATCCTCTGAAGCTAGACTCAATCACAAGAGGAAAGTTGGAAAGAACCCAAATACATGGAGGCTAAAGAGCACCATAATGAAGAAGGAATGAGTCAACCAGGAAATTAAACAAGAATTGAAAAAAATTCATGGAAACAAATCGTAATGAAAACACGATGGTTCAAAATCTGTGGGAGACAGCAAAGGCAGTCTTGAGAAAAAAATATATAGCAATAAAAGCCTTTCTCAAGAAACAGGAACAGTCAAATACAAAACCTAACCCCACATCTAAAGGAGCTGGAAAAAGAAGAGCAAAGAAAGCCTAAACCCAGCAAGAGAAGATAAATAATAAAGATCAGAACAGAAATTAATGAAATAGAAACAACAACAAAAACCACAGTAGAATAAATCAAGGAAACTAGGGGCTGGTTCTTTGAAAGAATTAATAAGATCGATAAACCCCTGGCCAGACTTATCAAAAAGAAAAGAGAAAGGACCCAAATTAATAAAATCATGAATGAAAGAGGGCAGATTACAGACAACACCAAAAAAATACAAGCAATTATAAGAACATACTATGAGCAACTGTACGCCAACAGATTTGACAACCTGGAAGAAATGGATGCATTCCTAGAGACATAAAAACTGAACCAGGAAGACACAGAAAACCTGAACAGACCCATAACTGGTAAGGAGATTGAAGCAGGCATCAAAAATCTCCTAAGAAACAAGAGCCCAGAGCCAAACGGTTTCACAGGGGAAGTCTACTAAACATTAAAAGAAGAATTAATACCTATTCTCTTGAAACTGTTCTAAAAAGTAGAAATGGAAGGAAAACTTCCAAACTCATTTTATGAGGCCAGCATTACCTTGATTCCAAAACCAGACAAAGACCACACAAAAAAGGAGAAATACAGACCAATATCCTTGATAAACACAGATGCAAAAATTCTCACCACAATACCAGCCAAGAGGATACAAAAGTACATTAAAAGGATTATTCACCCCAATCAAGTGGGATTTATTCCTGGGCTGCAAGGCTGGTTCAACATCTGTAAACCAATCAATGTGATACAATATATTAATAAAAGAAAGAACAAGAATCATGTAATACTCTCAATAGATTCTGAAAAAGCATTTGACAAAGTATAGCATCCTTTCTTGATCAAAACTCTTCAAAGTGTAGGGATAGAGGGAACATACCTCAATATCACCAAAGCAATCTATGAAAAACCCACAGTGAATATCATTTTCAATGGGGAAAAACTGAGATCTTTTCCACTGAGGTTAGGAACATGGCAAGGATGTCCATTATCACCACTGCTATTCAACATGGTACTGGAAGTACTAGTCTCAACAATCAGACAACAAAAAGAAATAAAAGGCATCCAAATTGGCAAAGAATAAGTCGAAATATCACTCCTTGCATATGATATGATACTTTATGTGAAAAAAACAAAACTTGTACAGGAGCTTGTACAGGAATTCAGTAAAATGTCAGGATATTAAATCAATGCACAGAAATCAGTTGCATTTCAATACACCAACAAGACAGAAGAAAGAGAGATTAAGAAGTCAATCCCATTTACCTTCCTGAAGATCAAAGGTTTTTGCACAGCAAAGGAAATAGTCAACAAAACCAAAAGACAATTGACAGAATGGGAGAAAATATTTGCAAACAACATATCAGATAAAGAGCTAGTATCCAAAATCCATAAAGAATTTATCAAACTCAACACCCAAAGAACAAATAATCCAATCAAGAAATGGGCAGAGGACATGAACAGACATTTTTGCAAAGATGACATCCAGATGGCCAACAAACACAGGAAACAGTGCTCCACATCACTTGGCATCAGGGAAATACAAATCAAAACCACAATGAGATACCAACTCACACCAGTCAGAATGGCTGAAATTAGCACGTCAGGAAATGACAGATGCTGGCAAGGATACAGAGAAAGGGAAACCCTTCTACACTGTTGGTGGGAATGCAAGCTGGTGTAACCACTCTGGAAAACAGCATGGAGGTTCCTCAAAAAGTTGAAAATAGAGCTATCCTATGACCAAGCAATTGCACTACTGGGTATTTACCCTAAAGATGCAAATATTGTGATCTGAAGGGGCACATGCACCCGAATGTTTATAGCAGCAATGTCCACAACAGCCAGACTTGTGGAAAGAACCTAGATGTCCATCAACAAATGAGTGGAGAGAAGATGTGGTATCCGTATATACAATGGAATACTATGAAACCATTAAAAGAAATGCAATCTTGCCATTTGCAGTGATGTGGATGGAACTAGAGGGTATTATGCTGAGCTACATAAGTCAATCAGAGAAAGATAATTATCATATGATCTCCCTGATAAGAGGAATTTGAGGGGCAGAATGGGATTTTGGGGGGTAGGGAAAGTAAAAATGAAACAAGACGCTCTTGTTGGGAGACAAACTATATGAAACTCTTAATCTCACAAAACAAACTGAGGGTTACCAGGGGTAGGGAGGTAGGGAGAGGGTTATTGGGTTATGGAGAAGGTATGTGCTATGGTGAGTGCTGTGAAGTGTGTAAGCCTGATGATTAACAGACCTGTAATCCTGGGGCTAATAATACATTACATGTTAATTTAAAAGAAAAAAGTGTGACTAACCAAGATATTTCTAGGGGAATATAAAATAATGTCTAATAATAGATATTAAGATATATTACAGTATTTATAAAATAAATAATTTGGAATGAAGTATTTTAGTGACACCTCAGTGGCCCAATTGGTTGAATACCCAATTCTTGATTTCAGCTCAGAGTTGGGGTCCAGAATCACAGTAGGTTCTGTGCTCATCATAGAGACTGCTTGAGATTCTTTCTCTCCCTCTCACTCTGTCTTTCCCCCTACTCATGCTCTCAATAAATAAATAAGTAAATAAATAAACAAGTAAATAAAATCTTTAAAAAAAGTTAATATCAGTACTGACCAGTACTAAACTATAGAGCTAAGAAACATGACAGCTTTAGGGTATCTGGAGAAGAAATTAAGTTAGAAAATTTCCTGACTTAATTAAAAAAATAATTTCTAAATAGCTTAATAAGTTTAATGTAATAAATGAAAGTATGAAAGTCTTGGAAGTAAACATAGAATAATTATTTTTAGAACTCTAGAATGAAAATAGTCTTTGTCCATTTGACACAAAGCATAGAAGAACAAAAGAAAAAAATGATTTTTAATATATATTGAAAAATTGTAGGAGGAAAAAGACAGGTAACAAACTGCATAGAACATTTGCAATATAATAATTCCTATCATTATAATTAATGTGATTGATACAGATGTATGAATATTGAATAATTTCAAATATTTTGTAAGTTGAAAATGGCAAGATATAAACAGCACAAAATCTATGCTACTATTTATAACAAAAATCAGAATATTTTTCTAGACCTATAAGAAGGTTTAGCATAGAATACTTCTTGAAGGTTTAATGAGGGAATATTTTTACCTCTGCTATGGGAACTGGTGACTGGTGTTCAGAAGTGGGGGAGAAAACTTTCACTTTATTTGCCATTGATACAATTTTTTAGCACTACCATATGTTTTTATAATAAGATTAACAATTTTAAGAATAAAAACTCAAGCTAACAATAGAAGGAATTATCATTTCCTGCTTCATAGAAACACTCATAAATAAAATAAAAATTGTTTGGGCATGACATACATGCTGAGGAAGGTAATTCAGTATGACAAACACTAGCATGTTTTGTTTTTTCCTCCCCTTTCAGGAGAATTCATATTTCCACTACAGCAATATTTAGGAGATCATTTACTGTTCTCACTTTCATGCTCTATTTGAGAATGTATACTCTCCTAAACTAAAAATTACTGACTTGTTACATCTGAAAGTAGAAGGGAATTCTACAACAGAAGACCTGGATTCTACTCTTGTCTCTGCTACAAATAAAGAAAAGTCACTAAAACTATACAGGTCTTGTCTTAACTTTTAAAATAAAATACTTTAGTGCTATATGATTTAAAGTTTCAACCGTGAAGAGTCTTGAATTATTAATTATATTGTTAATGAAGCAATATTAATGCTAACCAAAATAGGCTTTAAGGCAAATGGTTTTTGTAGAAATTAAAAGGTCTCTACCATATGGTAAGACAACAGATAAAAGGAGATAAAACTCTTAAAATGGTGTGTGGTTTCATAATATAAGCTGAAAATATATAAGGCAAAATCTGACAGAATTAAATGGAGAAATTGATAAATCCATAATCATATGGTGAGATATTTAATTACAACAAAATTATAATAACAAGATGATTAAAATAACAAACTAAACAAAAATCTAATCTAAGGGCATGTAGGTGACTCAGAAGGTTAAGCCTCTGCCTTCAGCTTGGGTCATGATCTCGGGGTCCTGGAATCGAGACCCGCACTGGGCTTTCTGCTTAGCAGGGAGCCTGCTTTCCCCCTCTCTCTTTGCCTGCCTTTCTGCCTACTTGTGATCTCTGTCAAGTAAATAAATCTAAAAATTCTTTAAAAAAAATCTAAGTCTAACAGAAGTATATAGAAATCTGTACATCAAAACAGAAGACATGTTCTCCTTAAGCACATACCCAGAATATGTAACAAAATGGCCATGTTCTAGTCCACAAAGTAAGTCTCAAAATATGCAAATAATCAACCTAATAATGTACACTTGTTCTTAGCACAATGGAATTAAATTAAGAATCAATTATAAAGACTGTTAAGCCCCTCATACGCATTAGCTCTAAAAATAATCACTAAGCATTTTTATTGACCAACAGGTCCTCAATCAGGAATTGAAAAATAAAGAAAGATATTATGGAAGCAAATGCATAGATTAAGAAGCATGAACAATTAAAATTAATGAAATAGAGAATCTGTAACTGAATGGTGAAACAAGGATCCAAAAATCCTCTCCTTCATAAGAACAGTGAAATCTCTGGCAAAATCTTGAAAATCACTTTTTCTGAACTCCAGAAATTCAACAAAGTCTAATAACAATTCAATGACTGTTTACTCAAGAAAAACTGCTGAATATCAGTATTATGTGGTGTTTTTATATGTACCAAACCCATTCCCCCATCCTTAGCTTTATCATAGATTTAAAAACAAATGGTCCCCAAGTCCCCAGAGGGGGCAGATGGGTTTGGAGCTCCCCCAAAAGCCCAAACTCTAGAGAACTGTTCAACAGGGGAAGAATGGCCTTTTCAAGAAAATGTGCTGGGTGAACTGGATTTCCACATTCCAAAGAAACTTTATACCATATATAAAAATTAATTCAAAATGTATCATAGACCTAAATATAAGAACTAAAATAACACAACGATTAGAAGAATACTTAGTTACCCTAGATTAGGCCAAGACTCTGAATAGTCATTTCACCAAAGAGCCTATAAAAATGACCAATAAGCATAGGAGAAGATGCTTAACATCATTAGTTATCAGGGAAACACAAATCAAGCACAAGATACCACTTCATACCCCCTAGAATGACTATAATAAAAAGACAAACAATACCAACTGATGGCAAAATTGTGTAGAAATTGGAGCCCTCAGGCACCACTGGCAGAAATTTAAAATGACACAGCCACTTTGGCAAACACTTTGGCAGTTCCTCAAAATGTTAAACACTGAATTACCATATGAGCCAGAAATTCCACTTTTATTTGTATACACAGGAGAAATGAAAATGCATGTCCACACAAAAGCTTACACATGAATATTCATAACATAATTCATATAATCAAAGAATAAAAATTCAAATGCTTGTCAACAGATGAATGGATGAAAAAGATGGCATATCAATACAATAAATATATTATTCAGGAACAAAAATAAATTAAATACTGATATATGGTAAAACATGAATGAATCCTGAAATCAGGCCACATGAAAGAAACCAGTCACTACAGACCACATACTATATTATTCCATTGTTAAGAAATGTCCAGACTAGGCAATTCTACAGGGACAGAAAATAAATTAGAAGTTACCAATGATGAAGTAGGGCTTGATGGGGAGTGTATGTATTTAAAATATGGAGTTTGTTTGGGGGAGGGATTAAAATGTTCTAAAATTAGAGAGTCATAATGGTTGCACTACTCTGTAAATATACTACAAACCACAGAATTGTGCACTTTGAAAGAATAAATTTTATGGTATATACATTGCAAATCATCTGTTTTAAAAAAGGAAATATGGTAATGAGTGTGGAAACTTGTAGAGAAGAAAAAACTGTACAAACACAATTTTTAATTAATTGTTCCCTAAAAATCATAATTTTTGCTTCAATCTGATTAATCTGTATAACTATACTCAGTTTGTTAGCTCTGAAAACTATTTTATCTATACAGGGAAAAAATAGAGTGTACTGATATTTTAACTTTTTAAAAAATTTCTCCTCTGTGTATGGTAGTTGGATTAAATGGAGAATTCATCTTTTAAAAATTAATAAAATAATATATAGATTCAGGGATCCAGAAAAAAAATAACTCTAGTAATTTAGGAAGAATAAAAGAAATATAATTACAGAAATTGATAAAATAGAGAAAAATATTATCAAAAAAATTGGAAGCCACTTGCTTGAAAGATGAATAAAATAAAGATAAACCTACAGAAGAACAAATACATATACATATGTATGCATATATATGTACAAATGAATAATAGGAAGGATGAAAATAGGAAAGTACTTATGAAAGATAAGCATATTCTTCAATACCTATTTTCACTGTTTTCCTATTTGCCTATTTGATACAAAATATTAAAAAATAAGAGTGACATGCATTTTAATAATAAATTTGAAAATAGGTAAAATATGCCATTTTCTAGACAAATATTTTACCAAAATTAACTTGAAAAGAAATAGAAAATCTGAACAGATCTATAATATAAACTGAGTGGTAAAATTGTGCCCTCTAATCAAGTATAGAAGAGAAAAAAAAAATCCACAAATAATGAGGTAATTGCAGAAATTGAGTGTTAAGAAAATTTATACCAATTAAAACAACAAGACCAAAAAGTATTGTCTTGGGCAACTACTTAGAAGTCTGAACATTACTAAATTAGCAAACACTTAAAGAGTGCTTCGTATACAGGATTATTCTTAAATATTTTAGAGAACTCCATTTATGTAATCCTCACAAAGTCCTATGAAGTGAGTGATATTTTCAGCCCCACTTTGCACAGGAAGAAAGAGAGGCACAGAGAAGTTATGTAATTAGTATGCCAGAGACACACAGCTAGTAAGTGGAGGAACATGGATTTGCCCTGTTCTGTCTAGTGTTAACAATGATTTGGAGACTGAGGACCTCTTATAACAGGTGACAGTAGTGTATATCTGTACAGCTGCTTTGGATATCCTATTGACAATGATAGATATAACATGTGCAACTGAAGAATGCATATGCACTTAAACATGTGCTTTGACTTGTGCACATTTCCACAAGTAGACATCATAAGAGGTTTCACTACAACATAGTTTGATGTAGCAAAACCTGGAAACAATGTCAATGACCATGAACAGGAGAAGATTAACAAAACTACAATATTTTTATATAGTAGAATGTCATAGAGCATTTAAAAGGAATAAACAGAACCATATAAATACTATGGATGTATCTCAAAATCATATTTGTGATAAAAAAAATCCAACTAACTCCTGCTGGATATATATTATATATGAATTTGTAAATTTGGGAACACAAAAATTATATCTTGTGTAAGAACACAAATTATGACCGAACAGAAATACCGATTTCACAAAAGTAGCTACCTCTGGGGATGGAAGAATGGATGACAGAGACCTCAAAGTTATCTAATGTTCCGTCGCTTTCAGAAAATTATTTATATCATGAACAGCATGAATAAATTGGATAAATTTTCAATATACTAAAATATTAGCTGTGAATACACTATTCTCCAGTATGTTTGAAAGAATTCATAAAGTGGAAGGTGATTAAAACCTATGTTTTTTCTTTTTATTTTCAAGATTTTATTATTTATTTATTTATAAGATTATCTATTTATTTATTTGAGAGAGAGAGAGCGCACAAGAGGGGGAAAGTCAGAGGGATAGCAGACTCCCTGAAGAGCATGCAGGGAACCCAATGTGGGACTCAATCCTGGGACTCCAGGATCATGACCTAAGCTGATGGCAGTGGCGTAACCAACTGAGCCACCCAGGCACCCTAAGATTTTATTTTTAAGTAATCTCTACTCCCAACGTGAGGATCAAAGTCACAATCCCAAGATCAAGAGCTACATGTTTCACTGACTAAAACAGCCCAGTACCCCAAAATCATATCTCATTTACTCTGAACAATGACTGTTACATTGACTCTTTTATTAAAACTGCCCAAAGGCTTTTCAAGTTCTTATATTTACTATAGTCATTTTGTATAGAGGATATAGTTGATAAATGTTTACTCGATTACACATGACTATAATAAACCTGTTCACCAAAATAAAAAATCAAAGTATAGATATTTAAATCGTTTCTATTTGAACTCTGAGTCTTGATAACTTCTCCAAATGCCTCTACTTTTAATATTTCTGTTAGTTTACCAAATTATTGTTTCTTTTTTGAGAAAATAAAAGAGTTGTAATGAATAATCTAATATGTAATTTCATAAACTACTGGGAAATCATGAAGACTAGATTTCAAAATTCCAAGTCCTTACATTGTTTTTTCCCTTTAATAATAAAAATATAAAACAAAATCTGTATTAAAATATTTGGTGATAAAACACAATGAAGTATTTTCTCATGTGTTTCAATTTTGATATAAGTATAATATCTTCTTTTGGGGCAAATTCAATTTGGAATGAATATTAGCAAAATAAGAAGTCCTTCATTTTTGTAGTCTACTAACTTTTTTCTCAGTATGCTAGCTCTTAGTCATTTATTCAGTCTCATAAATGACTGAATTATACAGCTCAAACCACCAAATGAGACTCAATATGGAAGAGGCTTAAAGTTCTTCCACTTTACCATGAGAAGACATATGTATGAAACAAAGATTACAATTACAGTTTTTAAAGTGAAGAATTTTATTTTTATAAATGTAGCACATCATAAATAGCTTTTCAAAAACCCTCAAAGGTCTGCTATCTGCAATTCTTTTTTCTTTGATTTTCTTTTAATCTACTACAGATTTGCACAATGATTGTTACATGACAGTATATGAAAGCAGTAGATGACTTGTCTAAGAAAGAGTTCCTCTCTAGTCCTTTTGGGTTAATTATTATGATGACTCTACAACTAGCAATTCTATATGAATAGCTCCTGATTCTTTATCATACATATAATGTCTTCAAAAAGAAATTGATATTATAATTACAATATTTTCTCTCCTGCAATTTCAGTTCTTCTTTTCTTTTTTTTTGTTCTCATATTTAATAATTTATTTGAATTTCCTTGTCCCTATCAATAGATACATTTCTTCTATAGACTAGCAACTTAGAATGTGGTAAATGGTCTATTGTTTACTCTGGTTCAATATGTATCATTGCTTCCTTTTCCCCATTCCTTCAGCTATAGCTATGTTGGGAATGAATGATAGTGAAATATTACTCGTGTGATTTACATAATGGCAGAGGATATAGAATCTATGAAATTCAAACTGATAAATTGATAAGATTATATCACAGTCTGTCCATCAATATTCTTGAGAGCTATTTTTTATTCGTTTCATTGTTTTTCTCCATTTAATTTTTTTTTTTTTTTTTTTTACTTATCTGAAAAATTCCTGGATATTACTCCTTAGTCATTCTGCTTTATATTTCAGGTTTCTTAAAACGTTATCTATCTTTTCCATTAATAAGTGGTAAGAATCTGCATTTGGGGTGTGTGTATATTTGAAAGAGAGAGTGATTTCATTGAGGGTTAAGAGACTGAGCAAAAGTCTTTGCATTTCTAAGATACTTCTCAGTGCTTTTTTGCTAGGTTATATTTAATAAACACCCAAATATATAAAAGTAGTGAAAAGAAGGTCTATATGCACCCCAATGTTTGTAGCAGTAATGCTCACAATTGCCAAACTGTGGAAGGAGCAGAGATGCCCTTCAACAGATGAATGGATAAAGATGTGGTCCATATACACAATGAAATAAATCAAGCAGAGAAAGACAATTATCATATGGTTTCACTCATATGTGGAACATAAGGAACAGTGCAGAGGACCACAGAGGAAGGGAGGGAAAACCAAATGGGAAGAAATCAGAAATGGCGACAAACCATGAGAAACTCTCGAATTTTGGAACCAAATTGAGGGTTACCAAATTGAGAGTGGGAGGATGGGGTAACCAGATGATGGGTACTAAAGAGGGCACATGTGATGATGACACTCGATATTATATACAACCAATAAATCATTGAACACTACTAATGATGTATTATGTGCTGACTAACTGAACATAAATAAATAATAAATAAATAAATAAACCAGAAATTACATAAGTGAATGAATGATTAATTATAAGAATCAATAAACAAATAGCCCAGGATACATCAAATAGAGAGGAGATAAAAATGATTATGGGAAGACAAAAATAAGAAAAAGAATGAAGTAAAAAAAGGAGTGAATGAGGAAGCAGAAAGATAAAGAGGAATTGTTCAATAAACATTGGTCAATGTGAATGAAACTAATAGAGGAGTACATGAATGCAGAAGATAATTGATATGTCTGAAGTTTAGTACATGCAACTAATTCCTACAAATCAGTAAGAAAAATGCAGTGATCTTAATAGGAAAATGGCCAAAGGAAATGAAGAGATGCAAAAGGTTAACAGGAGTATAGAGAAATGCTCAAATTCATTATTAGAAAAATACAACTAAAGCAATGAAATATCACTTTACTCCAATATATTGGATAATAAAACTAGAAAGTTTAATTATTTTAAGAGCTGGCAAGGATGTGGGGACTTTGGAAGTGTACTGTTGGTGAAGGTGGAGACTGTTCTACCATTCTGAAAAGAAACTGGTTCTACTTTCTTATAGGAAGTATAAGTAATACTATGAGTCAGTATTTTTGGCCCCAAATAATTTTTATGCAGATTTGTACAAATAAGCAAATGTATATCTATGGCAGCATTACTTGTGCAGAGATTTGGGGTGATTTGATCATACTTACATTGTAGAGTGGATAAACAATAACAGGTGGGTACATGCCATATGATACTACATAGTGGTTAGAAACAATAGATTAGCTGTACATATAGCACAGATTGAAAAACTATTAAAAACTTGTTACTATTTTAGGTAATAGAGGAAGCTGTTACATTGAACAAGCATTTGCTACAAAATTATTTTTACATATTTCAAAAGAGGTATAAAATAACTAATACAGTCTCAGCTTTTAAGAAAGTTTAAGTCTAAGTGGTGACAGAAATAAACTCATAGACATACACTATTCAAAGGCATTACAAGAGTTTGAGGGCACACCATATAGAGAGATGGCCTGGATCTTTGTAGTAGCTTGTAAAAGCTCTTACTTTGGCGTCCGGTGGAATGAAGTTCAAAAGCTTTGCTCTAACATCTCTGCCACAGGCCCTGGGTAAATGAAATAGCCTGTCTGGATCTCAGTTTCTAAAGGTATAAAGTCAGAGTATTAATAATATCTGTTGGTTTCCTGTAAGTTATAAATGAATTGCCCATCACATTGTAGATGCTTGATAAATGGTAGTTGTTAGTAATATTATAATAATTAATTTGAAGAAAAATCCATAGAGGAGAAGGTTTCAGAGTACAGGATTTCCAGAATGTAGAAGATACTGTCATCCTGAAAGGTCACAGATGATAATGAACGGAGTATGTGAAGGAGATGGTACAATAAAGGGATGTATGTGAAAGTACTTATACATTTTGGCCACTATTTATTTACTACCATTACTAAAGAGCAAAAAAGTAATAATGTGCCTCAGATGGAAATTCACAGTGGATGATAATGAAAGATTAGTTTGGTTAAAAAGATAAAAATTTAAAAAAATATAAAATGAAAAATAAATAAGAAATAAAATAAGAAAAAATGAAAAGGGCCCTAAATAGCAGATTGAAGAATTTGATGTTCTTTCCATTAATAATTCATTTATTCTATTTTAAAATCATAACTAGACACTGATACATAAAAGTATCATTTTACTAACATAAAGAAGTGGATTGCCAAATTATACCACCCCCCAGCTTCCCTCCCCTGATCTTTTCACATTTATTTACCATTATTCCCCAACATAGTTCACCTATCATTACTTTGTTCTCTTTTCTTTTACTTTTTCCTCTTTATTCCACTTGGGCCTCTTTCCATTAACTTTCATCTGCCAGATTTTGTTTTCCTTCTCTCTTAAAAAAAAATACTGTATCCTTTCAAGTTTCAATATATTTTTCTTACAAACTAAAGAAACAAGAGGATGAAAACAAAGAGGCCAGAGGAAGGAATGCCATCATCATCACAACATCTGTAGCTCCTGGCTGGAACTGTGGTACAGATGTTACCAACTGGAGAAGGAGGACTAAGTCCAAACTTCGTGGAGAACACAATTAAGATATGGAGAGAGAGGGCAGCAAAGAACTGGGGAAGTCAAAGATAAGTTCAGATTGTGGGCCCTGAAGACCAGAAGAAAACTAGGGATGCTGCCAGGACTATGGATAATTAAGAGAATAGAAAGAGTATAGTTCAGCCAAATAATTTTGAGATGATTCAATGCTACCCAGTTAAAGAGAATTGGATAGTAGGAAAAACAGCATAGCTAGAAATATAAATGCCACAGTAATTTGATTTGAGATGATAAAGGAAGATCTCCAAGAGAACATATGTACGGGTACATGAGAATTAAGGTTTGGAGTATGTAATGGGCACAGTTTATCAATAGAACACTACATTTATACAGTTTTGTTTTTATGAAATTATGGATTGTATCAATAATCTCCTAAAAATGATGTAAATTGAATTGAAAAATAAATATAACTTTTCTAAAATATTCACAATATTTTCTTTTGGCATCTAATATAATTTTCACAAAATATTTTGTGGTTTAGTTAATAAAAAATGGACAAGAAAAGACATATTTATTGAATACTCCTTTGTTCCTAGACACTTAAGGGAAATAAATAGCACATATAACAAACTTCTCTTACCCTGAAGAGCTTATAATTTGGTGGATGAAAGAAAACAGCATACCAAAAAATTAACCATATTCAAGGCAATATGTATTACAAAAATTATTTTTCCTTATTTTTGTTCAATATTTGACAATCTCATCTCTAAAATATATCTTCAATCTGTTCTTTTCTTTCTTAGTGGAGGTCACCAATTATCTTTTTTCTGAGCAACCTCCTTTCAACTGGTCCCTGTATCAAATATAATTTTTAAAACCTAAAGGTGGAAATAGAATAGAATAAGATCCACACAAACATTGGTGGGGAAATCTAACCTAATTCGGGCTAAGAGAAGATAAGAAGGAATGCTATAATATTCTTCCCCATGTAACTAGAAATATGCTGCATGTTTGCAAGTAAGTTGTCTACTAAACAGAAAAGAAACTAGAGATAATACAATCAGCAGCAGTATTTTGGATGTTCATAGTACAAAGAAATGAACACTTCAGGAGAAAAGTGATTAATGAATTACATATTAAGGCAGAAACATATAAAGAACTGATAAAGTATTGAAATATCCAAGAAAAATGAGTACAGCTATATTAAATAAAAACTGAAGCTCATAAAATAGTACTTATGGAAATCTCTATATTTAACTAACAAGATATTAGTAGTGAACTTAGAGAAAACGGAATCAGTTCAGCAATTCAGCAAAAGCCAGATTGTAAAGAATTTAGGAAGTAAGGAGTTGAGAGAAATAAGAAAATATGGAAGAACTATAGAAGATTCAAGAGCAAAAAAGCATGGAGGAGTCCTGATTCTAATTTGAAGCATAAAAAGTACCATTATTCTTTACTTTTAAAATGCCAAGAAGAATAAGCACAGGTATTGCATTCAGTAGAAAGGACACATTTTAGAAGTGGGGACCCAACTTGAAAATGATAGAAAAAAAGTAAAAAAAGAAGGATGAAAAAAATATATTATTTTCAAAATCCAATAGTTACTGGTTAATTCATTTTTTATTGAACTCTGAATCTACTATAGGTTTTCAAAAAGAGAAAGGAAGTGAGTAAAATACAGAATAAATTCTTTTTATATATAAAAATTGGTTTAAATAAATAATCTTCAATAGCTAACAAAACCTGTATTATCTGTAATAATATAAATGCTGACAATCGTATTTGGTGTACTATGTGTTTCAGAAGGGATAAATTACCAGCAGGTTAAAGTCTCTGTACAAGAAAGCACCATATTAACTGTAAAAGGTAAAATATACCTTTACTTCCTTCTTAAATTATAAACAAAGTAGGTGCAAAATATAGCAATTTTAACAGTGAGAACTGATGCAGTACTGTTAGAGTTTCTTTATGAGCTTAGAGTAGAAGGAGCCAATTACATTAGGCAGATTATCTTTGCATCTGGTCCCATATTCAAAGGTTGAATTATTTTAACATTGAACATGAGTTGTTACTGATTACATAGAACACAAAAGCACTAAAATAAGTCAATAATTTTGTCATCTGTATCCAAAAACCAGTTATGGAGCCAATTCTCATGTAAAATATGATTATACTTTGATCTACTGTTTCTCCAATCCAAACATGTACATAAATAAAATGACTATTATCACTGTGACAAATTGTTATTTTTTTTCAGCCTCTCATGCCAATTACTTTGTACCAGATTCTTGGAAAAGAGTCGAATAAATGTCTGCTAAATGTATGCATCTCTGACTCAAATTTTAAAAGCCAGGAGAAATAATTACAAAACAACATTTGAAATAAAAGAATAAAATAACAATATTCTCTGCAAAAATATAACACTTTTGATTTTATATTATTTTTCTATAAGTGGGTTGAATATTATATAAAACATAAGAGAATAACCTATAACTTCATTTTTTACTTCAAGCTGCTTATTATTTCATCAGAAAGATAAGGAATATAGAAGACACATAGATGGAAATATACAACAGTAAAATTAAAAATGCGGACACGTATATTCATGGAGAATATATTCTAGACATAGGAGAAATAGAGAAAAAGAATATTTGAAAGACTATTCCCTTAAAGAAGAAATATTTGAGCACATAGGTCTGAAAGAATACCCAGGATATTTTGAGAAAAAGAAGGGAAATACAATCTAAGCAGAAGGAACAAAATGAGAAAAGTTTATGATGTATAAGTTCTTAGCTGTCTGATAAAATCTGTATGCCGGTTACCAGAAAGTCTTAAAAAGTGCAAAAAGAGTAATAAAAAAAGCAAATAAAATAAATTTACATAGGCAAAGGAATAAAACACTGTATACTAAAATGCTGTTACCAATATTGATCAAAAAGACACTACTTTGGGATGTAGTAATATGCATTCTTTTTATTAAGATATTTGATAACAGCTTGAACAGTAGGTCTAATGACTCCCATTATTGAAGTAATAGTGGTTTCCAAAGCCTGAATATATATGATATTTTGAAATATCAGAACAAGTTTAACATGATGTGAATGTCTATTACTTCAATTGGAGATACACAGTTGCTGCTAATAAGTAGTATTAACTTACCGTGAGACATTAAAGAAAATAAAGGTAATATTTTCCCCCCAAACCTCCAATTTGTTAAGTACCTAATGGGTATGTGGCACAGTAGCACTTTCTCCTGTTTAGTTTTGCAACATACTATAAGGAAGACATAGTTAAAATGTATGTATATGTAGCCTGCCTAATATCATGTCTATAATGAATGCCAGATGCAGGGTCAAAGTTCAAAGTCAGATTCTATAATCTCTCTTCTTCCCACTATGGAATCTGATCTAGAGAATCATCAGAATGTTTTAAATGGACAGTTAGAAGATGAACAAAGCCAGAACAAAGAGTTTATTTCAAGAGTAGAAGAAATAAAACCAGAAGTGTCGGCTAGGACCAGACTTTGGAGGGTTCTGAAAGCTTCAGAGAAAAATAAAAGTAAATGCTTTTGATAGTATGAAAAGAAACTTTTTGGGAGGATGATGATGAAGTCGCATTTCAAGAAGGAAGGAACCAATCTGAAGGATGGTGGTTATAAGGATACTGTAATATGCTCTGTCCAGAAGATTTTGGAGTAGGTCTAAAATTATACATTCAGGGCACCTGGGTGATTTAGTTTGTTAATCATCTGCCTTTGGCTCCAGTCATGATCCTATGGTCTTAGGACAGAGTCCCAGTGGGCAGTCTTTCTCCCTTTGCCCCCCTCAAACTCTCAAACAAATAAGTAAAATACATTAAAAAATAATTTAAAAATGAAAAATTATACTTAAATGCCTCACTTAAACTTAGTTGAATCCTTTTATTAATTCTTCAAAGGTGTTTTTGGAGTATTCTCTCAAGATCTATTCTTAAATATACTGAGATACACAACACAGGGTAAAAAGAAATAAACAGAAAGACACTTGCTATTCTTCAATCTAGCAAAACACACATCTACTTACCAACACTTGTGCAACTTGCCCCATCCACATCCAGCTTCCACCCTTCATAGCATGAACACTTGACTGTGTGCTTGTGCTGCTCACACACTTGACTGCACTTTAGATGATTGCTACAATAATCTATAATTTCACACGTTTTATTGTCTTTGTTGAGCTGAAGTCCTTCAGGACAGGAACAGACAATTCCTCTTCCAGGAACAACAGAACAGTGATTGCTACAGCCTCCATTGTTCAGTGAACATTCATCTATAAAAGGAGGGGAACAGATTACAGGGCATTATCAATTGTTTTGCTCAATTAAATACTAATCATTGAACTCAATTCTCTAAGGCTAGAATTAGAGCAAGGATATTATAAATGAATAGAGAGAGCTCTCTGGATTTTTTTTTCAGGGATTGAGGTAGGAATGATAAAATAATTCATCGAATGACCAAATATAATTCTACATGATAGAAACTGGGAATGGAAGCTTTTCATTTCTGTAAAATTTTAAAGTATACTTTGTTTGACCCCATAGAGGTAAAGTGTGTTCAATGTTTCTTTCTATTATAACTGGAAAAATTATGCTGAATCTTTCAGCTGTTGAGCAAAATCAGTTGCTAACGGCTCCCCAAGGACATACATTGATGATCTGAAAATTTGACTTGGTTCAGTGTATATAAACAGGCATATATATATGTATATATATATATTTCTACATCTAGTGTCTGATTCATAATGATAATGCAGGATGGATTAGCTTGCTCTTTACTGGTTACAGTCATTTATTTTTAAGTTATGTAAATTGTACATTACACCCTGTATATTGGTTATTGTGATTAATTCAATGAGGTCATGGAAGCATCATAAATAATATACATATACACAAAAAGGTTGACTTGGTATTTGTACTAAAATAATGAGTAACCAGTATTTATTACATAGATAATATGATTGGTTTATAAAGAAAGAAACCCTTTCTACCATAGTCTTATAATTTAGAATTGCATTACATATATTTATTTCTGATTCTATTTCATTATAAATTGTAAGGTCCAGAGGGTGTACAAACTATTTGCTCTGTTTAGCAGTGTATATCCAATAACTAGCACAGTGCCTACCATATAATAAACAGTTAACAATATTTTTTCAATAAAAAATGTCCAAATGCACAAATTGAGCCACTACCCCCAAATTGAGCCACTACCTGTCCATTTGGGAAAATTTCAAGATGACCTACTTATGCCATTGATGAAAATAGCAGATAACTGTTTTTTCAAACACACTACTACCTATTCCTATCTATTACTAGATACATAGGAATAAGGCTAAAAGAAGATTTGCTTTCCTTCATTTTAAAAATATTTTTAAGTTGTTCTCAAAACCTGTCTAATCAGGTGTTTTTTGAGACATGCTAAAACAGAATATTGTTCAATGATTGACAAATTGCAGTAATAGTCACTTATGTACCTCAAATATTTCCTGATGTCTATGAAAATTTATCTAGTTCAGAAATTGAGCTTAAGTATAACACTTTAAAAATATTTCTACCTTTTTTTAAGTTCTATATAGGTCAACTTTTCTTCCTACTATTTGTCACCAGAAAAGAAATTACAATAATAAGAAAAGGACAATGATTATATTAACTATTTTCTCTAAGAATTCAAGTTTGGCATTATTTTAGAAGAAAAAAGTAGATTCATTTGGCTCTCCCAAAAATGTTTATTCACCCATATCATAGTCATCAAAACAATAATCATTTTAAGGTGTTTTCCCCATTTATTTCAAATGTCATTCTTTCTGTAAAGAAGTATCATCATACCCAGGTGAAAAAAAATTGTTATAGTTCTCTTAGCTTATTTCAAATATGACCATTCTTCTGATACTATTGGTGGAATGAAGTCATAGATTTTTTAAAAAATAAAATTTACATTGATATCTAAATCAAACATATAAATTTAATGCCAGTATTTGTGTGGCTAGTCCCTTGTTAATTCCTCCTTAACCCTAAGCATGTCATTATATCCTGAAACTTTCTTTCTTTTCTTTTTTTTTTTTATTTTTAAATTTTATTTACTTGAGAGAGAGAGATAAAGCACAGGCTGGGGGAATGGCAGGCAGAGGAAGAGGAAGAAGCAGGTTCATGGTATACCGCGGAGCCCGATGTGGGACTTGATCCAGCCCTGGGATCATGACCTGAGCCAAAGGCAGATGCTTAACTGACTGAGCCAACCAGGTGCCCTAATCCTGAAACTCTCTTTTAAATTTTTATTACTTAAAAAGAATTTCTCATTGATCAAGCTCTAGTCAGGTTCCTCGGAAACTTTTGGTCAACTAGTCCTCAAAATGGCTTATAAACATTGCAGACCCTTAGTATAAATAATTTCAATCTTCACTCCCTTCCCCAATCATACTCCTGTCACCACCCAAAAAGAGATTTCACCAAACACTAGCATAGTTTCTAACCGCTTAGGACAGCCTTCCTAGTATGACTCCAGTTCTGTTAAAGTACTTGCTTGAGAAAGCTCTATGCTGATGGGAGAATTGACGGTTTGCTCCAGCAAAAACCTGGTGATAGGCAGACAGGTCCTGGAGTCTCATCTTAGAACAATTACTTTAAAAAAACTTGCAGTTATAACTATTTTCTCTGCACATGGAATATGTAATCTTCTACCTCCCAGAACTGTCTTTTCAAGGACTTGAGAAATGTCTCTTTTAAATGCAAGCATTCAAGAAGATAACTCTTTCACTCTTGCTGGCAACCCTGTGGGTGCTTTGTTTTGAGTTGTACCACCGTCTCTAGTCAAAGATATGAGAAATTGGTTTCTTCTCTGGGATAAGCACCAATGGCCTAGTCACATGGATCAACCCCCTTATCACCTCTTGGTGCCTTTCCCTTACCATACTCCAGGCTGCAAAATGCTTCTAGTCTTTTGTTTCAGAGAATTTGATTTCAGTTCACAAGAAATATTCTTCTCTGTTGCAATAATAAATACTGAATAAAATCAATCCTCCCCATTTTACCTAGTGTCCAGCTTTGTTTATCTTTGATATACCCTTATAGTAAAGTTTAACAGTTAACTCTAGTCTTGAATGATTCAAGATTTTTCTCATTTGTTTCTTAAACAATATCTATTTCTTAAAGTATATACATTTCCCCTTGAAATCATTTGAAAATCCCCCTGAGAAAAATATCTTTTCACTAGGATTAAGAAAATTATTTCATTCAGTGTTCCTTTACTTGATTTTTTGTTTTGGTTTTGATTTTGTTTTACAGATCAGATTTACCTGGAGAAAACAAGAATCTCTTCACTAGTCAAAGAGTATGATTTTTTCCATCCTAGGATATCTCCCAAGTATTAAGTCTACAGATTACAAATTATTTTCATACAATATATTTTTGTACAAATTTACATGTATTGAGGAATAGGATATCAATCAATCCCTGTTACCTTTTTAACAGAGGATGGTAAAAGAAGGAACACTAAAAATAAATAAATAAATAAACAGCTTTTTTGAAAGCTATTTCAAAGGAGCAAACAGAAGAGGGCAAAACCTACATTTTCATCATATACAGCAAACGGTTAAAACAAAACAAACAAAAAACCTCTTTCGCCTTTGGGACTCTCTCTCTCTAAAAGGAATTTCCTAGCTACTAGCTAAATGCATGCCAATTATTTAAAGTTAATTCACTTGGTATATCATCTTTTATATCCACTGGGTAAATAACTCATTATGGCGGCTGCTGCGGCACTCATAAACCAATACCCTTCTTAGCTGGACAGGATCTAACCGACGACTGATGGGCAAGGATCTTGAAAATAAAAGACCAAAGTGCCATTTCTCTATAGGTACCAATATTGCCTATAAGGATTCCATCTATGGAACTATAGTACAAAGGTACACACAAAAGGTAGGAAAAGGAGAACCATAGAAAGTAATTCAATCCTTTGACCAGTATTTGTTTTTGATTTTCATTTCCCTAACTTTCCTTCAACTTCACCTCACAAAGGGGACAGTATAGGACTTCAATATGCCATAGTGCTATAAGCAGGATAGAACTGACTTTTATCCTTTCTGGAATGACCACACCTAGCTTTATTGTAACCTCTTTCACACCTGTAATTCTTTGAAATGTTTGAGCAAGTTTCCTAAGCTGATGAATATAGTGGCTTGACAGTAAGAGGCAATTTTCAGTCTTGAGGCAAATAAAGAAATAAATTCAGAAGAAATCCCTTTTGCTCTTTTATTTTACTAATTCAGAGAGCAGAGGACAGGAAAATAAGGCTGTGTTTTTATAGCATTATTTTCATTTTTCTTGATGATTGTATTTTGTCTTCTTTGCCTTCATTTAACCTGAAGGTTGAGAAAAGATAATTTCTTTCAATACCTATAGTGCATCTGACATTATTACCATGATTTCCTGCTCAATATCATGATCTCCTTTTTTGTTATGAAGAATCTGACATTTCAAGAAATTAAGTTACCTGCCTAGATGATTTAATTGAAGTAACTGAAGAACAGAATCTAAGCCTGTCAAAATCTTGATTTTTTCCTAAATTTACACATTTTCAATTTTAAGAGCAAAGATAGTTTTCTTCTTTCAGAATTGCTCTTACAACCTTCACGAACAATCCTCACATATGGTAATGCAAGAGATATTTCCATCCACCAATGTACTCCATAAGGGGAATAAGCTGGGAGAAAAAGAAGTAAGTACAAATGAGCTAACCTTGTATTTGTTACCTTGTATTTGTTGCTTAATTTTAGGATTTTTGAGGGGAGGTGGCGGGGGTTGAATCATTTTATTTAAATTTTAGCATCCCAGGGATACCTGAGTGGCTCAGTCCTTTTGGCATTCTGACTTTTTATTTTTGGCTCAGGTCATGATCTCAGGGTCCTGAGATCCAGCCCTGTGTGGAGCTCTGAGCTCTATGTTGATAGGGGAGTCTATTTCAGATTCTCTCTTTGTCTCTCCTCTGTCCCTCCCCTTGTTCTCTCTCTCTTACTCTATAAATAAATGTCTTTATAAATAAATAAACAAATAAATAAATTTTAGCATTACTGAATAAAGATTGTTACAGTTATTGTTTCAAGGGTATTTTATAGAATCACAGAATCTTTGGAAGACAGGACACTTATTGCATAAATCAAAACATAATAACAGATTTTTTATCACTCAGTATTCTATTAGTACTCAATTCAGATCAAAATATGATAACTTTTGGCTTAAATGTAGTTGTCTTTTTTATTTTCAATTAGGTAGCTTCATCATTTCCTAAAGTCATTTTCTCAGTCCCTAGTCACCTCATTATTGTTCTTATCATTCTGTTAAACCCTTCCTCATTTTCTATTGATATCACCTTCAGTATTATCTAGAAAACATATTTTGAAAATCTCCTTGCTAAATGTCTGATCTCCCCACAGAGAAGGAAATGTAATTTTCTTTATATGTTCTGGTTGGCATAAAAAAGATGACTAGTCAAAAGTGATTTCAAAGCTCAAAAGCTATCAGATTGAAATAATCACTTTAACTAGATATAGCATGCCCAAGAAAGCTATTGTAAGAGGACTAAAAACTTCAGAGAAAATTATATAAACTTGAATAATATTCAGTTGGTTTTATTGTTCAATTTCTTCCTTTCTGTTCCTCTTTTTAAAAAATATTTCTATTGTAATGATTGCAATGTATGATAAAATCCACTGGATGTTAGTAAACTCTATCCTATAGAGTTTGTCCATAATAAAAAGGTTCTCTTTTTGAGAATGACTCACTGACAAAAAAAATATCATTTCATTGTGGAAACAACATTAACCATCCAGAGCTCTAAGTGATGAGCACAATTATATAATTAAGTTAGTTGGCTATAGTCCAGACTTTTCTGCTTCATTATCGGAAATTTCTGATCATATTTTAAAAACTTTTACAGACTTACAGTCCCTGAAAAATGGAGATAAGATTTGATGCTAAACATTACATTTAAAGGAAATAAATGGAAGGAGTGTATACTATAAGTATCAGCAAGTGGACTAAATGTTTCTAGTCTCCAGAAAGAAACAAATCAGTGAAACACGCAATACCACAGAGATCGCCTTCATCAGACCCATCTGGACAGTCCCTTCTCCCATTGCAGAGTTTCTCTGGCTGAAGGCAGGCTGAAGTGTCATTAGCACAAGGGTACTTGGGTGGTCCACATAAAAAACTGTCACAATCATCTTCATCTGACTGATCTTCACAATCGATATCTCCATCACATCTCCATGCTTTATTGATGCATCTCCCTTAAGAAAACAGAAACATCATCCATTTGATTGTTGTAATTAAGTCACTGTCATAATGAATAGTCATTACCATCTTCAGTCAGAGGCAGAACTATGTGCTATTACCAAGAAATCTATTTGCTGATAGTCTGACAGTTTATTTTCATGACTATTTGAATAGGTCTCACACTCCAGTTAAAATGATCTTAAAGTTAAAGCCACGATATTTTCCTTGGTTTCAAGTTATTGTCTAGCTCTATTAATAAAACAACTTGTGGACTAATTGAAAGCTTCATTATGATACTTAAAAAAAAAAAAAAAAAACACTGAACAAGCATTTTTACGTAAGTCACTTTTAGAGACCTAAATTCAGGTACATGTAATTTGTGATTTTGCAACCCTAAATTAAAGCAAATGGTTTATTTCACAGGAGAATAGGTCCTTCTGTTTATTATATTCATAAGCCCAAGATCTCTAACTCTTCCTCACACCTAGACATGTGTATTCCTTTTCATAAAATATAAATGTTATTAAACATCTTGATAGCTAAGGTCTATACAGACAGGTGTTATTGAAATATGTTTTTCTTTATTGACTTTGAAAGGGAAAAGAATGATTATTGTTTAGCCAGCAGTTTTCAAAAGTAATAACATGAAACACAGAGAAAGCAATGGCCACTATCTATGTCAATCTTTTTTCACTCTAAAATTTTCCAGAATGGTTATGTTTTTCTTCTAATTAATTCTTTTCTAGATTATGCAATGTTAAGGTATAATGTAATTAAAAAATGGACTTGAAGATAAATACTGGTTATTAGCTGACTGCATACCAACAACTCATAAAAGGAGTAGGGCAAATGAAAGGGAAAAGAAAAATACCAGATTGTGTATGTCAGAGTCTATATATTCAGATGTCTATGTCAAATTTAAAGGTTACTAAATTTTAAAATAATCAAAATATTGGTGAAAAGAAGTTTTATTTGCAGAAATACATAAATAATTTTCCATGCTATGAAGTCAAATGAGAAAAAAAAGCACAAATCATCAGTTCCATAGTTAATATGAATACATTTCATAATCAACATTAGTTACTGATGAAAACACTCTTAAAATAAGAAATGATGGGGCACCTGGGTGGCTCAGTCAGTTAAGCAGCTGTCTTAGGCTCAGGTCATGATCTCAGGGACCCAGGATCCAGCCTCACCTCGGGCTCCCTGTTCAGCAGAGAGCCTCCTTCTCCCTCAACCTCTGCCTGTTACTCTGCCTACTTGTGCTCTCTCTCTATTTTTCTGTCAAATAAAATCTTAAAAAAAAAAAAATGATGGATCCTCCTCTCTCTCTGCCTGCCTCTCTGCCTGCTTGTGATCTCTCTCTGTCAAATAAATAAATAAAATCTAAAAAAAAAAAATGATGGAGATTTCACTATTCAATTTTATATAAATGGAGAAACATTATAAGCTTTGCCTTTACATCACAAATAAAACTAATAATGTTATTATTTATATTATCCTGGAAATACTATATAATATAATTAGATAACAGAAATAAGTGAGGTATAAAATTAGAAGAGTATTATTACGTGCAGTTAATAATCAAATAATCATAAAATCAATAAAAACTAAAAATTATAAGAAACTAAGAATAAAAAAAGATAGCTACTTTCAAAAATTATACAGGAATCTGTAGGTTTTATATCTCAATAGACTATAAAAGAAAATGGATCTAAAAATCTATCATAAAACAAAGTATTTAGGTTAACTATATAAGAACTATAGAGAATGTATATGCTATACATTCTCTATAACTATATAAGTATAGAGAATGTATATACAGAAAATTAAAAAGTGTACAAACAAATCCAAAAGAAGTCTTGGATAAAGAAGTAATTTGGTCTTAGAGAAGCTTTATATCTGTAAAATATTTCCCTAAAATAATAACAATATTATTACAATCCTATAAGCTTATCCTAAATTTAAGAAAATAAGAATGCAAATAACGTTTGGAGTTTTCATGAAAAAGAGAAGAAATTTATGAGTAGGACTGTAAATGCCAACTATTTAGAAGTATTTTGAACTAAAAATAGTCAAAATATTTTTAACAGAATACCAATCAACACATCAACAATTGAATAGGATAGAAATATCAAGTACTCATCTACCTGGTATATGGTTTTAATATACAAAATAGTACAGATAATGGAATTACAAAATTGGTGATGTAAGGAATACTGCTTAGCCATCTGGAGGGGAAAAAAAAAGGCTGAATCTTGATCCTTACACTAAAACATGATCTAAGTGGATCAATAAAATCATTTTATTTTATTTTTTTAAAGATTTTATTCATTTATTTGACAGAAATCACAAGTAGGCAGAGAGGCAGACAGAAAAAGAGAGGGAAGCAGAGTCCCTGCCGAGCAGAAAGCCTGATGCAGGACTCCATCCCAGGACCCCGAGATCATGACCTGAGCCAAAGGCAGCAGCTTAACCCACTGAGCCACGCAGGTGCCCCAATCATTTTAGAATAACAATGATAAATGCATACACATTCTAGAACAAAATAGATATGAAAACAAAACAACAAAGACTTGAAATAGTCATTACACATATCCAGAAAATATGAAGAACAAATTTGCAAACAATCTCATAAATACATTTGATTTCACATTGCAATATAATATAGTGGGATATAATCCCACTATGAATTCAACACAAAGAAATTAGAAATTAGAAATTTTCAAACTAGAAAAATTTTTATTATATGTGAAAAAGGGACTTTATTTAAAATATAGAAGGGCTATTACAAATAAAACAAAGATCAAAAAAACAATACAATTGTAAAATTAATGAATCAACAGTGACTTACAAACCTATGATGACCAAAAATATCTTTTAATGAAAAAGCTAAATAAGCCATTTGATATAATTTTTTTCCTCTGCCAGATTGGTTTGGTTTAACAAAAAAGAATAATAGATAGAGATTTGACAAGATTGTAAAAAACATCCCCAATATTGAGGGGGCTTCAAAACAATAATTTGTCTAGGGCAATCTTACAAAATCTAACAAATAAAAAATGCATTAATTCTTCACCAGAGTAATTCTAATTTTAGATGTTTTCTTATTAACAGGTTTGCCAAAATGCACAAGGATGTATTATAAAGACATGTGTTGCCACTTCCTATATACTAGCAAAAGACTGAAAACAGCTTAAACCATTATTGCAAAACTGGTGACATCAATTATAATGCATCCATGTACTGAAATTACACATTTGAGTGAAAAAGAATGAGAGAATTTTACTCAGGTAATATAACACAATATCCAAACAGGAAGCAAGATGGCAGAGGACCTGAAATGACATCAGGTCCCAGGAGTTCAGCTAGATAATTATCAAACCATTCCAAACACCTACAAAACTCAACACAAGATAGAAGCACCAATTCTAGGAACAGAAAATCAACCATTTTCTGGAAAGTAGGGGTTTGGAGAAGTGAATCCAAAATGATGGTAAGATGGAATGCAGGGGGAGGAGCCAGCTCCTGGAAAGTGATTGAGCAACTGAGCACAAAATCAGAACTTTTATAAATCAGCTCCCCTGAGGGACATCACTCCAGAGGCTAAGCAGGGGTGGAGCCCTTGTAAGGACAATGTGGTCTCAGAACCCACAGGGTCACAGAAAGATCAGGGGCATCTGAGTATGGCAGAGTTCCCAGGTATCACAGTGGGGAAGACAACTACAGAGATGGAGCCAAGGAGTTACCTTAACCCTTGATCCAAGGCACTGTTGGGCCACTGCTCTTCGAGCAGGGACCCCACAAGTGGCAAATCTGGAGAAACCCCCTCCATCCTCCTCTGGGAGGAGTGGCATGGGGGTGAGTGGCAGCAATCTGCTGGGTTTGGACACTCCAAACATGGCTGTACACCAGAGATAGAAAAACTCAGTCCAGACCAGGTGAGCTCAAAGTACGGTCAGAGACCAGGGAGATAGGAGGAATTGACTGCTTTTCTCTGAGAAGTGGGGCCCTGAGCTCTCAGCTCACTCCATCTGGAGACTGTGAGGCTGCCATTTTCATTTCTGTGCTCCAAAGCTCTATGGAAAGTGCTTAGGAAACAAACGATACTGAGAGAGAAGCCAAGTAGATTACTTATCCTGGCCCCTGGCAAGGACAGTGCAATTCTACCTCAGGCAAAGACATTTGAGACTCACTGCGAATGGCCCCTCCCCCAGAAGATCAGCAAGAACATCTAGCCAAAAGCAAGTTCAATGAAAATAGTGGAACTCCAGAGGTAGGGGAAAGCAATGCATAGAATTCATGGATTTTTTTCCTTGATCCTTAAGTCTTTCAAAGTTAAACTTGTTAAATTTTACTTTTTTTCCTTATTCTATTTTTAAAATTTTTCCTCTTTCAACATTTTTTAACTAGTTTATCTTAACAATATATTTTTTAAAAATATCTTTAAATCTTCATTTTATAGTCATATTTTATCCCTCCATTGTATTTAACTTTATATTTTGTATACAAAGGTTAAATTTTAAAGGTTTTTCCTTTAAAATTTTGAAATACAATTTCTTCTAATATATTAAAATATACCCTAAATCCAGCACATAGCTTTGTTCTAGTCTCCAACCTGAGCAAATTCTTTCCTCTTTTTCCAACCAACTTATCTTATCAGTTCCATTTTTAGATTTTTTTAAAAATTTTTACCTTTTAGTCATATTCCATCTCTTCATTATGTTCAACCTTATTTTTGTATATATATGTTTTTCTTTCTTTAACATCTTGGGAAGTAGTTTCTTCTAAGATACCAGAATACACCCCAAATAAAGTAGGTGGCTATGTTCTATTCACCAGTTAAATACATATTTCATTTTTTTAAATTTTTAATTAAAAAAAAAAATTTTACCCCTTTCTTTTTCCCCAGTTTTGGGTCTCTTCTGATTTGGTTACCATACATTTTGGGGGGATCTTTGCCAGCCTTTTAATATTTTATTCTCTCATTCATATATTCCTATCTGAATAAAATGACAAGATGGAAAAACTCACTACAAAAAAATAGAACAAGAGGCAGTACCAATGGCTAGGGACCCTCATCAATACAGGCATTGGTAATATGTCAGAATTAGAGTTCAGAATGATGATTATCAGTGGGCTATCTGGACTCAAAAAAGGCATGGGTATATTAGAAAAACCCTTTCTGGATAAATAAAAGAACTAAAATCTAACCAAGTTGAAATTCACAAAAGCTATTAATGAGATGCAATAAAAAATGAGGATGCTTACTGCTAGAATAAAAGTGGCAGAAGAGTGAATTAGTGATATAGAAGGCCAAATGACAGAGAATCAAAAAGCGAACAAAAGAGAGACAAATGCCTACTGGACCATGAGGGGTGAATTTGAGAGATAAGTGATGCCACAATGAAACAATATTAGAATAATTGGGATCCCAGAAGAAAAAGAAAGAGAGAGAGGGCCAAAAGGTATATTGGGATGGATTATAGTAAAGAATTTTCCTAATATGGCAAAATCCAGGAGGCACAGAGAACCTGCCTCAAAATCAATATAAACTAGGTCATCTAATAGTAAAACTTACAAGTCTTAATGACAAAGAGAAAATCCTGAAAGAAGCTTGGGACAAGAAGTCTGTAATATACAACAGTAGAAATATTACACTGGAAGCAGGGTTATCCACAGAGACCTGGCAGTCCAGGAAGAAGTGACATGATATATTCAGAGCACTAAATGAGAGAAATATGCAGACAAGAATACTATTTCCATCAAGCTGCCACTGAAAATAGAAGGAAAGATAGAAAGCTTCCAGGACAAACAAAAATTAAAATAATTTGCAAACCCCAACCAGTCCTACAGAAAATATTGAAAGGGGTCCTCTAACCAGAGAGAGCCTAAAAGTAGTAGACCAGAAAGGAACAGAGACAATATACAGTTACAGTCACCTTGCAGGCAAAACAATGGCACCAAATTCATATCTTTCAATATTATGCCTTGAATGTAAAAAAGGCTAAATGTCTCCATTCAAAAGACACAGGGCATCAGAATGGATTAGAAAAACAAGACTCTGGGGTGGTTGGGTGGCTCAGTGGGTTAAAGCCTCTGCCTTCAGCTCAGATGATGATCTCAGCGTCCTGGGATTGAGCCCTGCATTAGGCTCTCTGCACAGCAGGCAGCCTAATTCCATTCCTCTCTCTCTGCCTGCCTTTCTGCCTTCTTGTGATCTCTGTCAAATAAATAAATAAAATCTTTTAAAAAAGACTCTGATATGCTGTCTATAAGAAACTCATTTTAGACCCAAAGACACCTCAAGATTTAAAGTGAGGGGGTGTAAAACAATTTACCTTGCTGATGGACATCTGAAGAAAGCTAGGGTGGTAATCCTTTATCAGATAAAACAGATTTTAAGCCAAAGATTATAATTAAAGGGTCTGTCCAACAAGAAGATCTAACAATTTTAAATATCTATTGCCCCTAATATGGGAACAGCCAATTATATAAACCAATTAATAACAAAATCAAAGAAACACATCAATAATAATACAATAATAGCAGGGGACTTTAACACTCCCATCACAGAAATAGATCATCCAAGAAAAGATTAACAAGGGAATAAAGGCTTTAATTGACACACTTGACCAGATGGACATCACAGATATATTCAGAACATTCCAAGCCAAAGCAACAGAATACACATTCTTCTCTAGTGCACACAGAACATTCTCCAGAATAGATTACATCCTGGTTACAAATCAGGTCTCAAACAATACCAAAAGACTGGGATCATTCCCTGTATATTTTCAAACCACAATGCTTTGAAGCTACAACTCAATCACAAGAGGAAAGCTGGAAAGAATTCAAGTACATGGAGGCTAAAGAGCATCCTACTGAAGAAGGAATTGGTCAACCAGGAAGTTAAAGAAGAACTGAAAAAACTCATGGAAATAAATGAAAATAAAAACACAACTGTACCAAATCTGTGGCACATGGCAAAGGTGGTCCTGAGAGTTAAGTATATAGTGATAGAAGTATTTCTCAAGAAACAAGAAGAGTCGCAAGTACAAAACCAAACCCTACACCTAAAAGAGCTGGAGAAAGAACAGCAAAGAAGGCTTAAACCCAGTAGGAGAAGAGAAATAATAAAGATCAGAGTAGAAATCAATGAAGTAGAAACCAAAGGAACAGTAGAACAAATCAACGAATCTAGGAGCTGGTTCTTTGAAAGAATTATTAAGATTGATAAACCCTTGGCCAGGCTTATCAAAAAAAAAAAAAAGGTAAGAAACCAAATAAATCAAATAATGAATGAAAGAGGAGAGATCACAAACAACACCAAAGAAATAGAAAGAATTATAAGAACTTATTATGAGCAACTATATGCCAATAAATTTGACAATCTGGAAAAAATGGATTCATTCCTAGAGACATATAAACTACCAAAACTGAACCATGAAGAAACAGAAAACCTGAACAGACCTATAACCAGTAAGGAGATTGAAGCAGTCATCAAAAATCTCCCAACAAACAAGAGCCCAGGGTCAGATGGTTACCCGGAGGAATTCTACCAAACATTTAAAGAATAATTAATTCTTATTTTCCTGAAATTGTTCCAAAAAATAAAAATAGAAGGAAAACTTCCAAA
Source organism: Mustela nigripes (assembly GCF_022355385.1). NCBI lineage: Eukaryota > Metazoa > Chordata > Mammalia > Carnivora > Mustelidae > Mustela > Mustela nigripes. Next base: position 88,922,585 of record NC_081559.1, on the reverse strand, counting down.
CACATTTTATGATGCCAGCAATACCTTGATTCCAAAAAAGGCAAAGACCCTACCAAAAAGGAGAATTACACAACAATATCCTTCATGAACACAGATGCAAAAATTCTCACCAAAATATTAGCCAATAGGATCCAACAGTACATTTAAAGGATTATTCATCCCAACCAAGTGGGATATTCCTGGGTTGCAAGGTTGGTTCGACATCTGCAAATCAATCAATGTGATACAATATATTAATAAAAGAAAGAACAAGAATCATATGATACTCTCAATAGATTCTGAAAAAGCATTTGACAAAATACAGCATCCTTTCTTGATCAAAACTCTTCAAAGTGTAGGGATAGAGGGTACATACCTCAATATTATCAAAGCCATCTATGAAAAAACCCACAGTGAATATCATTCTCAGTGGGGAAAACTGAGACCTTTTCTCCTAAGGTCAGGAACACAGCAGGAATGTCTACTATCACCACTGCTATTCAACATAGTACTAGAAGTCCTAGCCTCAGCAATCAGACAACAAAAAGAAATAAAAGACACCCAATTTGGCAAAGAAGAAGTAAAACTCTCACTCTGCAGATGGTATGATACTTTATGTGGAAAACCAAAAAGACTCCACTCCAAATCTGCTAGAACTTGTACAGGAATTCAGTAAAGTGTCAGGATATAAAATCAATGCATAGAAATCAGTTGCATTTCTTTACACCAACAGCAAGACAGAAGAAAGAGAAATTAAGGAGTCAATCCCATTTACAATTGCACCCAAAACTGTAAGATACCTAGGAATAAACCTAACCAAAGAAGCAAAGAATCTGTACTCAGAAAACTATAAAGTACTCATGAAAGAAATTGAGGAAGACATAAAGAAATAGAAAAATATTCCACGCTCATGGATTAGAAGAACAAATATTGTGAAAATGTCTCTGTCACCTAAAGCAATCTACACATTTAATACAACCTCTATTAAAATACCATCAATTTTTTTCAAAGAAATGAAACAAATAATCCAAAACTTTATATGGACCTGGAAAACACCTCGAATAGACGAGGAATCTTGAAAAAGAAAGCCAAAGTTGGTGGCATCACAAATCCAGACTTCAAGCTCTATTACAAAGCTGTCATCATCAAGACAGTATGGTACTGGCACAAAAAACAGACACATAGATGAGTGGAACAAGAAATTCCGCTACATGCAGAATAATGAAACTGGAACATTTCCTTACACCACGTACAAAAATAGACTCAAAATGGATGAAAGACCTCAATGTCACACAGGAATCCATCAAAATCTTTGAGAAGAATACAGGCAACAATCCCTTCAACCTCAGCTGCAGCAACTTCTTTCTAGAAACATCACCAAAGACAAGGGAAGCGAGGGCAAAAATGAACTATTGGGACTTTATCAAGATCAAAAACTTTTGCACAGAAAAGGAAACAGTCAGCAAAACCAAAGGACAACTAAGAAAATGTGAGAAGATATTCACAAATGACATATCAGATAAAGGGCTAGTATCCAAAATCTATAAAGAACTTATAAAAATCAATACCCAAAGAACAAATAATTTAATGAAGAAATGGTCAGAGGACATGAACAGACTTTTCTTCAAAGAAGACATCCAGATGGCCAACAGACACATGAAAAAGTGCTCTACATCACTTGGTATCAGGGAAATACAAATCAAAACCACAATGAGATACCACCCTGTACCAGTCAAATGGCTAATGTTAACATGTCAGGAAATGACAGATGTTGGCGAGGATGCAGAGAAAGGGGAACCCTCCTACACTGTTGGTGGGAATGCAAGCTGGTGTAGTCATTCTGGAAAACAGTATGGAGGTTCCTCAAGAATCTGAAAATATTGCTACACTACAACCCAGCAATCAGACTTGTAGTGTTACCCTAAAGATACAAATGTAGTGACCTGAAGGGGTATATGCACTCAAGTGTTTATGGCAACAATGTCCACAATAGCCAAACTATGGAAAGAACCTAGATGTCCATCAACATATGAATGGATAAAATAGATGTGGTATATATATATTGTGTGTACACACACACACACACACACACACACACACACACACAATGAAATACTATGCAGCCATCAAAAGAAATAAAATCTTGCCTTTTGCAAAAACGTGGTTGGAACTAGAGGGTATTACACTGAGCAAAATAAGTCAATTAGAGAAAGACAATTATCATATGATCTCTCTGATATGAGGAATTTCAAAAAGGATGGTGGGAGTGTTGGGGGTTAGGGAAGGGAAAAAATGAAACAAGATGGAATTGGGATTGAGACAAACCATAAAAGACAATCTCACAAAAAATCCTTGAGGGTTGCTGACAGGAGTGGGGGTAGGGAGAGTGTGGTTGTGTTATGGACACTGGGGACAATATGTGATATGGTGAGTGCTATGAAGTGTGTAAGCCTGACGATTCACAGACCTGTATCCCTGGGGCAAATAATACATTATATGTTAATAAAAAATAATGAATACAAGAATAGATGAAAACAACAACAAAAAAAACACAATCTCCAAAACACATCAATAAAAAAGGCCCACAAAACCAAGTGCACGGTAGGTTTTCTTACATGTTAGTAACATTTATTTAGCTATGTGATATCTAAATATTTAAAAATTTTTAAAAAATCTAAAAAGATATTTATGTGATTACCAATATCTAGAACTATAATTCCATACACATATCAATCCAAGTTTATGGACAGTTTGTCTCTACATGAACGCTTTCTGGGAGGCTGCATAAGAAATAGCTAATAGTGATTGCCTCTGGTGAAGAAGACCTGAAGTGTGGAAAACTGGAGTAGGAAAGGAGAATTTTTCACTGAACCCAGTTACATTATTTATTTTCCTTCTACCAAATTTTGCATGACATCCCCAAAATAGCTCATTTTAAAATCATGATAACGAAATATATACACGTGTGCCATAAAATTTGATAGTTTCTGCAGATGCATGATGAAAATTCTATGTTGAAATGAACTGGTGACTTACACTCCGCTAGGAAATATACCTTCTGCTCCCACTCTCTTTCTTCTTATTATAGGATCCCAATTATTCTAATATTGTTTCATCTTATAGTATCACTTATCTCTCAAATCCTCCCCTCATGATCCAAGTTGTTTAACTTTTTCCCAGCTTCTTTATTCTCCATCATTTGATCTTCTAGATCACTAATTCTCTCTTCTGCCCATTTATCCTAGAAGTAAGAGCATCCATTTTTTATTGTACCTCATTAGTAGCTTTTTAAATTTTAAATTGGTTAGACTTTATTTCTTTTGTTTTTCCAGAAAGGGATTCTCCAGCATCTTGTATGCTTTTCTCAAGCCCAACTAGTACCTTTATAATTACCCTTATGAACTTCAGTTCAAACATCTTACTAATGTCCTTATTGATTAGGTCCCTAGCAGTTGGTACTGTCTCTTGTTCTTTTTTTTTTTTTTTTTTTTTTTTGAGATGAGTTTTTCTGCTTCATCATTTTGTCCAGAGAAGAATAGATGAATGAGAGAAGAAAATGCTAAAGGGTAACAATGACCCCAGAAAAATATTCACTAAACAAATCATAAGAGACCAGTAACCTGGGGGCAGGGGGAGAAAAGGAAAGAAAAAAATATATGATCAGCCTGGTGAATAGAACAGAACCACATGCCTGATTTTGGTTGTATTTTGGTTTATTAGAAGAAACTGCTTCCCAAAGTTTTAAAAAAGAAAAACCCATATATGTACAAAAATAAGGGTAAAAATGGTGAAGGGATGGAATATGACTGTAAAGATGAAAATTGAAAAAGATTTTTAAAAAGGAATTTATAAGAAAAAAGAAAGAAAATAAAAGAAACAAGGAGAGAATGTGATCAGGCAGGAGACTAAAACAACGGAATACACTAGATTTAGGGTATATTTTGGTTCGTTAGAAGAAACTGTATCCCAAAATTTTAAAGAAATAAAAACTTGTTATGGGAGCGCCTGGGTGGCTCAGTGGGTTAAGCCGCTGCCTTCGGCTCAGGCCATGATCTCAGGGTCCTGGGATCGAGTCCCGCATCGGGCTCTCTGCTCAGCAGAGAGCCTGCTTCCCTCTCTCTCTCTCTGCCTGCCTCTCCGACTACTTGTGATTTCTCTCTGTCAAATAAATAAATAAAAATCTTAAAAAAAAAAAAAAAAACTTGTGCATGCACACATACACACACACGTACACACACACATAAATAAGATTGAATACAATGAAGGGATAGAATCACTATAAAAATGAAAATTTAAAAAAATTAAAAGGAATTGATAAGATTTATGTTAAAATAGGAAAGAGGAAAACTAAAAAAAAAAAAACAGAAAAAGAAAAAAAATTAAAAAACAATTAAGTTTGAAAGACTAAAGAATCATGAGGAAAAAGCCATGAATTCTATGTGCTGTGTTCCTCTAGCACTGGTGTTTTGCTGTTCTCTTTGATCAGTAAACTTGGTTTTGGCTGGATGTTCTTGCTGATCTTCTGGGGAAGAGTCCCGTTGGCAGTGAATCTCAAATGTTGTTGCTTAAGGTGTAATTGCACTGCCCTTGCCAGGGGCCAGGCTAAGTAATCTCCTTGGGTTTGCTCTTGGTAGCTTTTGTTCGCTGACAACTTTGGAGGATGAGAATCAAAATGGTAGCCTACCAATCTCCAGCCCAGAGATACTAAGGACTCAGGACCCCGCTCTTCCGTGTGCATTCAGAGAAAAGCAAGCAATCCGTTCCATCTCCCTGGTGTCTGGCTGCACTAGGAACTCTCCCAGCCTGGGACAAAGCTCTTCTATCTCTGGCACACAACCCCATTTGGAGTCTCCCAACCCATCTGATTCCTGCAGTGTACTCCTGTGCTGCTCCTCCCAGTGAAGGAAGCAGGGGCTTTCCCTGGATCTGCCACTTGTGGGGTCTCTGCTCAAAGAGTAGTGGTCCAGCTTTGCCTCAGATCACAGTTTAAGGTAACCCTAAGCTGAGAGCCCCTTCTTGGCTCCATCTTTCAGCCACTCTGATACCTGGGAGCTCTGCTGCACTCAGGCACCCTTGGTCTTTCTGTGACCCCAAGGGTCCTGAGACAACACTGTCCCTGCAAGGATTCCACTCCCACCTAGCCACTGGAGGGACTGCCCTCCACAGAACAGACTTCTAAAAGTTCTGATTTTGTGCTCTGCTGCTCTACCACTTGCTGGGAGCCAGCCCCCCACCATGGTGTATCTTCCCATATGTCACCTCGGATTCACTTCTCTGTGAACATCCTATCTTCCAGAAAGTGGTCACTTTTCTGTACATAGAATTCCTGCTATTCTTTTCTTTTATCTCCTGTTGAGTTTGTAGGTGCTCAGAATGCTTTGATAACTAGCTGAATTCCTGGGACCAGACAAAATTTAGGTCTCCTACTCCTCCATCTTGCTTCTTGCCCTACTAATTACACTTTAAAACTACAAGTTGAAAATAGGTGTTTATTATCAAGTTGAGTATTTATATACTCTTTTCTGATATACTTATAATGATATTTTCTATTGATAACTATGCATGGAAGAATGTTACAGAAATTGCAGTTTTTCCCTTTGAGCAAAGAGAAGAGGAATGACCAAGTAACAAAGCAGCAACAACAAACAGAAATAATAATCAGTATGTTGGTATCATGACAACTAGTGAAATCACACAATATGCAAACATAAACACACATACATGCATGCACTTGGGACATTTTAAGGACTATTTTTATTTGTATTATTTTATTTATTTATTTATTTATTTTGTTTGTTTGTTTGTTTTCAAAGATTTTATTTATTTATTTGACAGATAGGAGATCACAAGTAGGCAGAGAGGGAGGGGGAGGCAGACTCCCCACTGAGCAGAGAGCCGCACGCGGGGCTTGATCCCAGGACCCTGAGATCACAACCTGAGCTGAAGGCAGAGGCTTAACCCACTGAGCCACCCAGGCATCCCTATTTGTATTATTTTGAAATATGTAGTTTAGGATAAAAGCCAGTATGATGTCAACAGCTATAGTGAAACTAAGAAACTAAGATCTCTGGAATCATTAGAAATTGTAATTCTTTACCAAAATAAATTTAAATGATCAATTCTAGAGTTTCTCTTTCTCTGTTAAACTAGTTTGAGTGTTTAAAAAAATAGATTTATCATTTTGCAAACTGTTTGACTCATTTTTATCTTTATAAAAGACATCATAGGTTATAACAGCATAATTTTGGTTGTGGGATACAATTGGCAATTAATATTAAAAATATGAGTATGGGTGTGTCTGAATGGCTTAGATGGGCATCCAGCTCATGTGATTCAGGTGATGATCTCAAGGTCCTGGGATTAAGACCAGTGCCAGACTTTTTGCTCAGCAGAGAGTCTGCTTGAGGGTTTCTCTCCCTCTCCTCCTCCCCCCTTGCACTCCCTTTCTCAAGTAAATAAATCTTAAAAAATAAAAAGGAATATGGGTATGTAAAGAAGTGAATCTTTGAGAAAATTCAAATGGATTTACTCAATATAGCATAAATTACAATCTTTTTAAAAAATTTACACTACTGAATTTTAATACTACATGCATATTTATTTCTCTAACAATGCTGGCTTCAATTCAATTCATCAATTATTTATTGAGTGTAATGTGTTTGCCTAGCTATTGAAAAATATAAAAAAGATGGGAAAGACAGATTTCTCATCTTATGAAGCAGTAGGTCTAGTAGTGGCAAAAGTTCTACACTGAACATATATATAAAAAGAGTAAGATAAAAGCCATATAAGGATCACAGAGTGCCATGGAATTTCAAAAATGTAGAAAATATATATGACCTGAAGGTTGAGAGCAAGATTTAGTGAGATGTTATTTGGAAAGGTGTCTTGAAGGGTGTCAGTGAATATTACATATGGAAACAGAAAAAACAATCATATAGATAGCTAAGATATATAGTCTTAATATACCTTCTACAAAATAAAAAGCAAGTAAAACAGAAAAAGAGATAATTTAATAGCATGTTGAATACTTTTGCTACTCAACAGGAATGTGTCAGAGCATAGACTGTTGAAATAAATCAACTCTAAATTGATCTCTCCATTTCTGAGTGAACCCACTCTAAAATTCTATCTTGCACATGTATTCCTTGTTTTATGCTAAACTTTATTTTCTTAATACCACAGCTATATGTACAAACTTCAATCAGAACTATAAACACAGAGCCATGTATACTGAGTTTAATGGATGATTATTAATGGCCATTTTGAATACACGGGGTTTTAGTGTTATTTGCTGAACCTAATGCACACACAACATGCAACTCAAATGTAAAGTTATAAAGTCAGGAGAGGGTGCAGAAACAATAATAAGGCAGTTTGAAGTCACATTTTATGTAATGTTGACTGCTAATTCATGAGGTGTCTCTTAACCATAAACAATGGAGAACCATTAAAAGATTTTGAGAGAGAATGTGCTCAGGTACAGTTATGAGGTAAGAGGGAGCCAAAGCTATGTGTAGAACACATTGAAGGGGAATTATTGTCAGGGGCAAACACAGTAGGTCACACAGTGAGTGGTCTGAGGGACAGATAATTCAAGTTTACCATATGTTATGATATGTGAGTAGAAAGAGCAGAATGAGTGACAGTAGAGAAATTGTAGATATAGCATCAGTAGGACCTAAAAAAATGATGACATGTTAGAATGTCAAAATGCACTTTCTGCTTTATTTTTTGAAGATTTTTATTTATTTATTTGGCAGAGAGAGATCACAAGTAGGCAGAAAGGCAGGCAGAGAGAGAGAGGAGGAAGGAGGCTCCCCCCAATGCGGGGCTCGATTCCAGCACCCTGGGATCATGACCTGAGTTGAAGGCAGAGGCTTTAACCCACTGAGCCACCCAGGTGCCCCTTCAATATATTTTTAAAATAAACAGAGAAATATGGAAAAATTTTTGGCTTCAGAGAAAAAGTGAGATGTTCAGTATAGCATTGGGGAAAAAAAAAGAAAAAAAAAAGAGTTTGAAATGTAGGTTGAATTCCAGTGACGGGAATTTGGTAAACATTTACCTGGGAGTGAAGGTTGAAACATTGGGAACAAAAGAAAATTCTATGGATACCTTGCAGAAATATGATAAGGAGCAAAACAAAGAAATTTAGAGAAAAATCAACATAATGTCTGAAACACATTATGCATTTAACAAGTCTTTTTTTTTTTCTTGTATTTAAGGGGTAGACAATGAAAAGTGAAATTAAAAAAAAAAAAAGAATCTAGATGGTGAATGAATAAAGTGCAATCCATAATAGAGTTTATAAGGAAAGGTTTCAGAGAGGGCATGTGTTGTAGAGAAAGGTCAAATCTTACAGAAAAAGAAGTCAAAATGTAGTAGTAATAGTTACAGTTATCATTCATCAAATTCATATTGTGTTCCAGGCACTGAATGTATGTCCTACTTATGATGATGATGATATTAATGTAATTATTATCTCAATTTGCAGACTAGAAAATTGAAACTTAGGGGCACCTGGGTGGCTCAGTGGGTTAAGCCTCTGCCTTCGGCTCAGGTCATGACCTCAGGGTCCTGAGATCAAGCCCCATATTGGGCTCTAGATCCCAGCTTCCTGCTCTCTCTCTGCATGCTTACTTGTGATCTCTGTCAAATAAATAAATAAAATCTAAAAAAAAGAAAATTGAAACTTAGAGAGGTTTGGTAATTTTCTGAACTCACATAGTTATAATCCCTGATGACCACCAAAACAGCAATTTCCATCTAAGGTAGAGATAAAAACATCAGTGGTTGCCAGGGGTTGGGGGAAAAGAGATATGGATAGGCAGAGCACAGAGACTTTTAGGGCAATGAAATCACTATGACACTATGCTGGCACATGATACATCATTATACATTTGTCCAAATCCATAGTTTGTACATTACCAAGAATAAATTTTAATGTAAATTATGGACCTTGGGTGATATGTCAAAGTAGGAATGCAAGTTCATCAACTGCAATAAGTCATTCTGTTGTGGAATGCTGTTAGTAAAGGAAGTTGTGTGCGTAGGGGTAACAGGGGCTATATGGGAACTCTGTTCTTTCCTCTCACTTTTTTTATGAACCTAAAACTGTTCTAAAAATTAAGTCTACTAAAAAAAAAAAAAGACTTTCACAGAAATTTAATTGTGCAGTATATACCTTGTCATTCAGTTCTAAATATTTAAAGGTGCTGGGGGGAGAAGGGGGTGGGATTATGGACATTGGGGAGGGTATGTGCTTTGGTGAGTGCTGTGAAGTGTGTAAACCTGGTGATTCACAGACCTGTACCCCTGGGGATAAAAATATATGTTCATAAAAAATAAAAAAATTTAAAAAATAAAATAAATAAATAAATAAATAAATAAATGTGTATATTGGGATTTCTTTATTAGTCTTGATTATTTTGAAGTATGATTTTAATTTTCAAATTCATGTTTTTTTTTGTTTTTTTGTTTTTTGTTTTTTGTTTTTTTTTAGAAAAAGTGAGAGAGAGAGCAGGAGTAGGGGTAGGGGCAGAGGAAGAGGGAGAACCAGATTCTCCACTGAGCAGGGAGCCTGACATGGGGTTCAAACTCAAGACCCTGGAATCATGACCTGAGCCAAAAGTGGACACTCAGCCAAATGAGCCACATAGGCACCTGCCTTTCTAATCTTTTTGATGCTGAATTCTAATTTGACTTTTGTTTATGGAGAATGCTTTCTGTACATTGTCAACTATTTGGTGTACAGGTAAGGCTATTTATATACTTTTAGAGTTAAGCTTATTGAATGCATTATTCCAATCTTTAAAAAATATAATATAAATGAATATCTTGTACACATCACTCCTCCAATGTATTATTTGTAGGATAAGGCTTTAGAGGTGGAATTGTGAAAGTGTATTCACATTATAAACATAGATACATATTGCCAAATGGCCTTCTTTATCGTTTCATCAATATTTAGTGACATCAGTGTCTGCTTCATCTACTCTCACCAACATAAGGTATTATTGGTTTTGTTAATAATCACCAATCTGATATTGAAAAAAAATGTAATTCCACTAAATATTTGACTTTCTAGCTTAAGTGACTTAGTATGGAAATGATATAGTCCATTAGTCCATAGAACTAGTCACCTGGTCTGAATCCAACTGCAAGAGAGTTGAGAGATAGAGGAAAGCACAAGGATGACTGATGAGTATTGTCCTTTCTACATATTTTTTAAAAATACATATTTTAATTTTTTAATGTAAATATAGGTGTCTTAAAGTCTTAGAGCAGTTTTAACCTTTAATAAATTTAAAAATATAAATGTTACAAGCATAAAAATTATTTGAAAGCTTATCTAAATTTGTTATACTTTTATAAATTGGGTCTTAAATACATGTAATTTTGTTAATTTAGAGTATAACACTTTTAATATTATTTTTTGTTTCAGCTTCACTAAAGATGGCAAACTACTATAAACTACTAGAAACAAACTTAAACATTAATTATTCAAGATTCACAAAACTAGCAATATGTTAAATATAAATAATTGAAGTTTCAGATGATGTCTTTGGTGTTATAGCATTTATACTTCTGAAGTTATTAAAGGTTAAAAAATGACTAAGAGTTTGGGACATTGCATATAAATGTGCAAAGTTATGAATTTTTCCTTTTAGCAATTCTTTATTTATATTCCATATGTTCTGCTATGTACAAACCTTTATTTTCTAAACTTTCTACAATTTCAGTTTTATTGTATCTAGAATAAATATATTGAGTGTTTTTATTATTAAAGTTCCAAATGCAGGAATGGTATTACTCTTCAAAATTATTAGTTTTATTATACTATAATCAGGACATTTTGTATGCATCACTTCTACTTCTTGGAATTTATTGAGTTGTTTGTGACAATAAATAGTTATTTAAAAAATATATCATGAGCCTTGTAAAAGAAGCTTCATCTTTCTTGACTTTTAAGAATAGAATTATATTTTTATTAATTTGTTCTAAGCATTAATTCTTTAGATCTACATTCTTGCTTATTTTTCTTCCATTTGATTTTTTATGGACTATGGTAAATGAGTAAAATTTCATTCTTCTAATATAGTTTTCTTATTATGGTTCCTATATTTTTTGCTATATAGAAGTTGATAGCATATTATTTAATGTAAGATATTTAGACTGCAAAATCCTTATTGAAGATTGCATTTTTATCATTTAACTGTTTGGTTAGTTTTATTGTAGTTGTTAATCTCATCAATATTTTATTTTGGTCCCTAAACTTCTCTTTCTCATTTTCTCACCAAATCCTATTTTCCTATTATCTTAATAATTTTCTTAGTGAGGCTTTATGTGTAAAAATCCCATGTACTTTGTATGACTAAATTATCTGGAATAATATTTTACTTGGAATATTTACCAAGAATATTAGCCTGAAAGTGTTTTTCCCTCAGCTTCTTATTACTCTATTTTCTTGTGGCATTTCTTAAAATCTTCTTAGATAATCTGATTTTCTTTCTGGTAGTTTCAGTATCTGATGATCTGCAATTTCAAAATGACTTATAGAAGTTTGGTTAATTTCATTAATTTTACCCAAAAGTCTGAATGTATTTTTTTAATCACCATATAGTGTATTATTTGTTTCAGGGGTCCAGGTCTGTGATTCATCAGTCAGTCTTACACAATTCACAAAGCTCACCATAGCATATACCCTCCCCAATGTCCATCACCCAGCTACTCCATCCGTCCTACTCCCCTCCACTCCAGCAGCCCTCAGTTTGTTTCCTGAGATTAAGAGTCTCTTATGGTTTGTTTCCCTCTCTGGTTTCATACTGCTTCATTTTTTCCTCTCTTCCCTTATTTTCCTCTGCCTTATTTCTCAAAGCCCTCATATCAGTAAAATAATATGATAATTGTCTTTCTCTGATGACTTATTTTGCTTAGCATAATAGCCTCTAGTTCTATCCATGCCATTGCAAATGGCAAGATTTCAATTTTTGATGGCTGGAATATATATATATCTATATATATCTATATATACAGATATATATATTCACACACACACACACACATACACACCACATAGTCTTTATCCATTTATCTGTCAACGGACATCCATGGTTTGGCTATTGTGGACATTCTTGCTATGAACATTGGGTTACAGTTGCCCCTTCAAATCACATTTGTATCATTGGGGTAAATACCTAGTACTGCAATTGCTGGGCCATAGGGTAGCTTTATTTTAAACTTTTTGAGGAACCTCCATACTGTTTTCCAGAGTGGCTGCACCAGCTTGCATTCCCACCAACAATCCTCACTAATATCTGGCATTTCCTGACTTGTTAATTTTACCCATTCTGACTGGTGTGAGGTGGTATCTCATTGTGGTTTTGATTTGTATTTCCCTGAAGCCAAGTGATATTAAGTACTTTTTCAGGTGTGTGTTGGCCATCTAGATGTCTTCTTTGAAGAAATGTCTGTTCATGTCCTCTGCCCATTTCTTGATTGGATTATTATTAGATTATTATTGGATTATTTGTTCATTGGATATTGATTTTGATAAGTTCTTTATATAGATTTTGGATACTAGCCCTTTATCAGATATGTCATTTGCAATTATCTTCTCCCATTCTCTCGATTGTCTTTGTTTTGTTTACAGTTTCCTTTACTGTGCAAAAGCTTTTGATCTTGATGAAGTTCCAGTATTCACTTTTGCCCTTGCTTCCCTTGCCTTTGGCAATGTGTCTAGGAAGAAGTTGTTGGGAATGAGGTCAAAGAGGTTGCTGCCTGTAATCTCCTCAAGGATTTTGAAGGAATCCTGTCTCACATTGAGGTCTTTCATCCATTTTGAGTCTATTTTTGTGCACGGTGTAAGGAAATGGTCCAGTTTTGTTCTTCTGCATGTTGTTGCTGTCCAATTTTCCCAACACCATTTTTTGAAGTGACTGTCTTTTTTTCCATGAACATTCTTTCTTGCTTAGTCAAAGATTAGTTGACCATAGAGTTGAGAGTCTTTTTCTGGGCTATCTATTCTATCCCACTGATCTATATGTCTGTTTTTGTGCCAATACCATACCATCTTGATTATTACAGTAGAGCTTCAAGTGTGGAATTGTGATACCACCAGCTTTGCTTTTCTTTTTTAACATTCCTCTGGTTATTCAGGGTCTTTTCTGGTTCCATACGAATTTCAGGATTATTTGTCTCATTTCTGTGAAAAAAGTTGATGGTATTTTGATAGGGATTGCATTAAATGTGTAGATTCCTTTAGGTAACATAGACATTTTCACAATATTTGTTCTTCCAATCCATGAGCATGGAACATTTTTCCATTTCTTTGTGTCTTCGTCAATTTCTTTCATGAGTATTCTATAGATTTCTGAGTACAGATTCTTTGCCTCTTTGGTTAGGTTTATTCCTAGGTATCTTAAGGTTTTTAAGGTTTTTGGGTGCAATTGTAAATGAGACTGACTCTTTAATTTCTCTTTCTTCTGTCTTGCTGTTAGTGTGTAGAAATGCAACTGATTTCTGTGCATTGATTTTATATCCTGACACTTTACTGAATTCCTGTATGAGTTCTAGCAGTTTTGGAATGGAGTCTTTTGGGTTTTCCACATAAAGTATCATACCATCTGCAAAGAGTGAGAGTTTTACTTCTTCTTTGCCAAATTGGATGTCTTTTATTTCTTTTTGTTGTCTGATTGCTGAGGCTAGGACTTCTAGTACTATGTTGAATAGCAGTGGTGATAGTAGACATCCCTGCTGTATTCCTGATCTTAGGGGAAACCCTCTCCATTTTTCCACATTGAGAATGATACTCACTGTGGGTTTTTCATAGATGGCTTTTATGATATTGAGGTATATACCCTCTATACCTATACTGTGAAGAATTTAATTGAGAAAGAATGTTGTACTTTGTCAAATGCTTTTTTTGCATCTACTGAGAGTATCATATAAAAGATATCAACAATTATAAGAATATATTATGAGTAACTATATGCCAACAAATTAGACAATCTGGAAGAAATGGATGCATTCCTAGAGATGTATAAACTACAATACTGAACCAGGAATAAATGGAGAACTAGAACAGACCCATAACTAGCAAGGGAATTGAAGCAGTAATCAAAAAAATCTCCTAAGAAAGAAGAGCCCAGGGTCAGATGGCTTTTCAGGGAAATTCTACTAAACATTTAAGGAAGAATTAATACCTATTCTTCTGAAAATTTTCCAAAAAATACAAATGGAAGGAAAACTTCCAAAGTCATTTTATGATGCCAGCAATCCCTTGATTCCAAAACCAGACAAAGACCCCATAAAAAGGAGAACTACAGACCAATATCCTGCTGAATATGGACTCAAAAATTCTCACCAAAATACTAGCCAATAGGATCCAACAGTACATGAAAAGGATTATTTACCCCAACTAAGTGGGATTTATTCCTCGGCTGCAAGGTTGGTTCAACATTCGCAAATCAATCAATGTGATACACTAATTTAATAAAAGAATTAATTTACTTATTTTTGAGGAATCAAGTTCTTCAATTTAGGGAAATCTTAGCTTTTTCAGCCACTTAGTTATCCTGTGTATGTGTGTGTGTGTGTGTGTGTGTGTGTGTGTGTGTGTGTTCTGTGTTTCTTTCTGTTAATACCTATATTCCCTCATGGAATTTCTTGAAGTATCTGCTGTAGCCTTACAACATAGATCTTAACTGCTCTTTCTTTTTTATTTCTCTTCTATTTTTCCATTATGTCTCTGAATAAACTGTATATTATTATTTTCAAGTTTGTTTTCTCTGTGTCCAGCCTAGAGTTTATTTAAAGTTCCATGTTGGTGTACTTCATTCTCAAGTCTAATATTTATCATTTTTACACCATTTTCTATTATAATTTTTCTGCTTATATCTATATCTATATCTATATCTATATCTATATATGAATATCCCTAAATTGAACAAGAATATATATGAATATATATATCCATAGATAAAAAATGGAAAAAATGGAAAAGAATATCCCTAAATTGAACAAGAATATATATGGAGATATATCTATATCTATATCTATATAGATATATATGGATATGTAGCTATATCTATATATATATCCATATATATCTATATAGATATATAGATATATATCTATATCTAGATATATAGATATATCTACATAGATATATATGGATATGTAGATATAGCTACATATATATAGATATATATATATCTATATATATATGGATATATATATAGATATAGC
>NC_081559.1:88818237-88906954 GCF_022355385.1 Mustela nigripes | reverse complement strand
TTTTTTTTTTTTAGATCTGTCATTTAAACATCTCATTTTCACTTAATCTTGAATAAATTCATTTTATGACTGATTTTTGATGGCTTGTTTTACTAGAGATGGTTATCTTCATGGATTTTACAAATTTCTCTTCAATCTCATCTTGAATAGGAGTTTTCAATTTTTGCCCTGACTTTATGTGTTTACTCATTACTGTGTCAGGTGTTGCTTCTTCTAGTTCAGCCCACTCCATCACTACCCTCACTCTTGGTTCAAAAATACATCCTGTATTTGTCTTATCACTTTCAGTCTTTAACCTAGCTAGAGGCTTGACATGATTGCCATGCCTACATTATCCAATCTCTCTAGGTACGCTACTTCATTGAAGTAACCATCCTAGGAAGCAACCAGCAGTAATTTTTTCCCCTCTTTTTTTTTTTTTAACTCAATTTTATTTTTTCAGTGTTCCAAGATTGTTTATGCACCATACCCAGTGCTCCATGCAACACATATCCCTCTTAATCCCCTCTTTTTAAGAGCAAATGAGTCCAATCCAGTGTCTGATTTTCATCAGTGTGCCTGATTCCAGTCCCCAAATTCATGTGGGATAGCTTTATTTCCCATTAAACCTAAAATCTGAACACCTGTTCATCTCTACTCATCTCCAAATCTAATCCAATCAGGCATCCAGATTCAACCCAGCTCCACCATTTGTTATTCCATTGACTTCAGTTCATCAGAGATATATTTTGTTGGTCAATGTGACTATATCTCTCTCATTTTCTCTTGTTATATTTTTTCACCATCTTTATGTGTTTTTCACAGCAGAGAAAGGATTCAAAGTGTGAATTTAAAATTCCATCTTTATGAATTTTTTCTTATGCCTTTTCAATGACATTAGACTAGTTCATTGTGTGAATGCACTTAAGTATTAAGTAGTTCCCCTAAACATGGACAATGAATTATTTCTACTTTGGGGGCCTTTAAAACAAAATGTTGTACTGAAAATCTTTTTGTAGATACCTTCATATACTCCTGCTGTTCTTTACATGAATTTCTAGAAATGAAAAGTTTGGGCCAAATTTATATTTTTACCAGCAGGTGGAGGGCCTCTTTTCCCCATAATCTTGCCATCATTATATAATATCAATATTATTTTCTTTTGTCCAATATGAAGAATGTATCTGTGAGTTTCTTTTCCATGAGAGGTAGACATGAAATTTCCCTGCCTGATTCCTCATTAATAATATAACTGCATCTTGTTGGTTGGAAGTAAGGGACCAAATGAGAGAGTATCGATTTGGTCAAAGATAGGTCCTTTGAAATTAGAAGCTCTTAAATTTTATTTTAATTGATTAATTAATTAGCTACTAAATATTAATTATTATATTATAGTTTTAATTTAGGTCACATTCTATTCTTTGCAGGAATAAATTAACTTATTAATGTGCCTACACTTTTACTCTGATAGATAGCAATTTACGTATAAAGGAAAAGCCATTGTGACCACCTAATACGAACTGATTACCCTGAAAATTTTTAAATGTTTAAGCTAGCATTTGGAAGTCTTCAGAAAATAAAAATGAACACTGAATTTAGCCTCTTGAGTAGTTTAAAGGTTTTTAAGCTTTTAGGCTAATAATTTAAGTAAATTTTAAAATATCAAAAACATCATAGATATTTATATTTATATTTAATATTTATATTTAAGGTTCCCTTTAATACCTGAAATATTCATAAATATGCATATATAATTATGAGTTATGACTCCTCAAATATTTGATACATTATGGTTTACTATGTTGAAGCCATAGATCAAATTAGAATCAGATTGTTACATTTCACATTTTACATTTATTTATTTATTTATTTGACAGAGAATGAGAGTGAGTACTCTGTGGGAGTGGCAGGCAAATGGTGATAGAGAAGCAGACCTCCCGCTGAGCAAGGAGCCCAATGCCAGGCTTGATCCCAGGACCCTGACTGAGATCATGACCTGAGTCACAGCTAGATGTTTATCCAACTGAGCCACCCAGGTGCCCCGATTTTTAATTTTTATTTATTTATTATTTGTGTGTGTGTGTAAGAGCACGTAAATTCTGCTCTTTTAGCAAATTTCAGTTGCATAATACAGTATTATCAACTATAGTCATCATGTTATACTCTATTTCCCTTGATAATGCAACACAAATTTTATTTCACTTCTGATTTTTTACATTAAGTTTTGATTAACCTGATGATTACTTGATACATACACGTGATTATTACATGGATAGTCCAAATCCCAATCAATACACATAAAATTATCTTTCAGAATCCAATTCTCCAAAGATACCCAGTGTATGGGGTCAAAGTACACACCCACAAATATGTTATTTTTACATAAGTATTATTTTGAGCTGAAAGCATTTGAAGTTCAAAAGATGTAGAAAGAAGTCTTCCTATAGCTTCCCTTATATGACTATAAGCATAAAACTTTTGAGAAATGAGGACTTCCATAAATCCTTTTCTAGGGAAATTTTATGGCCATGAAGAAAATAAAAAAAATCAGTGCCTAGATGGAGCTGCACACATTTTACTGACTAGCCCTTATCTTCCTTTAGTTCTCAGATATATTAATCTACATACAACTTTCCATCCCTACAAACTTATGAAGTTCTTTTCTGTTTTTTGGTCACCTTCCCACAAATTTACTATTATTGTTAAGATTCTATAAGCCCAAGTTCTAACCAGCCCCTGGAGTTACTCATCACTGATGTAAGATGCATGTATATATAAACTTGCTTTTTCTTCCTTTTTTTTTTTTTTTTTTAATTAAGCCATCTATTGTCTGTCTAATTTTAAGGGCCCCAGTCAATGAAACTGATGTGGTATAGACAATTTTTTTTCCTCCCTTCATTATTATTTATCATATTATTATCTATTAAAGTTTAATCAGTATATGTTCCAAAGATAATTTCTAAATTTAATAATTTAGAAATTTAATAATTTAATAATAATTTAATAATTTAATAATAATTTAATAATTTCTAAATTTAAAGTCACATTTTTAAATCAATAACCCCAAAACCAAGACACTTAATGTAACGATTGAAAAGAGTCACATAATTGTGAAAACTATTGTTGCAAAAGTAACCATTTTGAAAACATAAAGAATGATCCTCAGGAGTGTTTATTTCTCTATGCCTATGTTAGCTTATATTTATCCTTTATTTCTTAGTCAAATGCTTAATTGTAACCAGGAAGTGTGTCCAGATAAAGAAACACAATTTCTTTTTTTATCTTTAGATGCCCATGGGCCATGTGGTTTCTAGTGTGTTTGCTTAATCATAGCTGTGATAACTTTTCATTTCTGTGTTTTGGTTGAAATACTTAATAAGGAGCAAAATGAATCACCAGATATTAGGCAATTCAAAAAGCAATTTCACTGCATCCCAGAGATGATTCCATAATATATCCTGAAATCTATAGGGATTGTTTCCATTGGATTATTTGGTGAATGATATAATCCATTTCAAAAATCATACTATTATAGCTATTGTAATATATTTTTTCTCTAAACTTCAACTCATCACGTGGTATTGAGAGAAAAATAAATAAGTTGGTTTATTATGTCAGATAGAACCTACTCTATGTAGAAAAACAAAATGGACCAGACATAATAATAGAATAACATCATAAAAAATAGAAACCTCATGACTTTCAAAACAATTCAAAGGTTTGAATGATAGTCATCACCTTTATCTTAATGAAATCTAGCAACAGCATGATTAAATTTAGGAATCTACTGTACTCGAAAATAAATGTATATAATTCTGCCTTTTCATTCCATTCATCTTCATATTCATCTTCATGAAATTTTAGGGTGAGGGTTTATCTGTGGAAAGAGGAATGTTGTCTGTGTATTAAGCACAATTATCTCTTTCAGAAGTCTGAAATTCCAGACTCTGAATCTGGATTACATGGTTTCAAATCCCAATTCTGCTATGTGTCTCTTTTGACTTTTTTTAACTTGAGCATGTTAAAAACTCTTCTGGGCTTCAGTTTTTTTCACTGTGAGTTAGGATGATGAAATGAGTTCATGGCAAAAACATTCCTTAGAGCTGTGTTGGGCCCATAGATAGTTCTCTGTAAGTATCAGCTCATATTATTATCACACATATAATGTAAACAAACATACTAGAAACATGAGAACCCTTTTTATGCAGGTAAAATATACACTGAAATTGGGTCAAAGGATTATAGCTCTAGGAAGCCCAAGGTAGAAGCTGAACCAACGTACCTGTACTCCGACAGGAAAACTTGGTTTTATGATCACACAGTCGTAATGTCCCATTGCAGCCTTTTTCATCGCTACCATCTTCACAATCTTTTTCCCCATCACAGCGCCACAGATCAGGAATGCAATTTCCATCAGGATGGCACTGAAATTCATTCCCGTTACAACCAGCAGGAGAACGAATCTCTTAAATTGAAATGAGGGTGGAAGAGGCAGAGGGGGAAGGATAAGAGAGAAATTATTATTTTACTTGACGATAATTTTTTTCATGTTCTTTTTCTTTTCAGGCATTAGTATGCTGCCAGAGAGAATATATTTTCACTTTAGTTGTTTAATAGCTATAATACCATCTGATATTTGCAAATTCATTTTAGAAATGTTAATGATTAGAAGAAAAGATGTTTCTTCCCTCCCACAGAATTCCTGAAAGTGCCACATACATTAGGAAAAAGGAAGATATGTAGATACTCTGTTGTGATTTGTATTAGAAACTCAAGAATGAGATCTTTAAAGGGCTTTTTGCCATGGCATATAAAAGAGATTTCACATTCATTCTACACTAAATGTTTAGACTTTGGTTGGTCTTTTTACCTTCCTTTAGGCAAATTCTTTCAGACTAGTAAAAGGTAAATAACCAAAAAATCATAAGTGCTTTCTGGTTAACAATATCTTTGAAGAACAATGCCCAAATTTTTGAAAAAGAACAAACAAAAAACTCCAGATAATAAGCAAATTCTTTAGGACATAAGATTTTAATGAGGTACTACACATTCAATTTCAACTTATTAATAATTCATAGAGTTTGAATTAATAGTATTCCTCAAACCTCAAAATATATAGGTTAAGTTCTACAGGTTAAATTCTCACATAGGCAAGAATAAGGGAACATAAATATTGGGGATATGGATGCTTTACAGCACAACAACTGAATATGGCTATCATTAACAGTATTTTAAATTTTTATTAATATCTAATATTATGAAATGTCATATTAACCAGTATCTCCAAATTCTGTTGTAAAATAGATTTTATTATTATTTTTCTAAATAGAAGTTTTAATCTAATAAACTTGTTGAGTATTTCATACAGCTTTATTCAACAATTTTTCTACATTGCATCTATAATAGCAATTAATCTCATTATGACCAATTTGTAATAGTTTCAGGTGCATTACCCACCACTTAAAGCTGGTTTGGTAGGAATCATGTGGTTATAAGTTATGATTAAATTTACTTGAGATCAAAGCTAACAATATCTTTTATATCACCAAGGCAGTTACTTAATCTTTTTAGATCTCTGTGTGTTTACCTAGAAAGCAAAGAATCTACAGGGTTGTTGTGAGGAATGAATTGCATATCTGTAAATAATTATTTTAACTACAAAATTTTGTTATTTTCCTGTTATTTTCTATGATATTAATATTCATTTCTTGAATTTTTCTCAATTTAAAAACTTTCAAAAACTGTCAGGTGATACAGAATCATGAAGATGCACAAAGTAGACTTACTTCTACTTCTTAAGTGTTTCTAGAGCAGTAACAACAGCAACAAAAATAAGTAACATGAGTCTTACTGAAGTAGGAATAAAGAAGTTCATTGGATAGAAAATACCTGTTCCAATTCACAGAAAATCTACAGGACTAATTTTTTTATTGTTTATAATACCTTTATTCATACTAAAATTTAGAAGCAATCAAGATATTCTTCTGTAGGGAATGGATAAATAAATTCTGGTACATCCAAACAATGGATTATCATATAGTGCTAAAATAAATGCACTATCAATCCATCAAGAGACATGGAAGAACAGTAAATGCAAATTACTAACTGAAAGAAAGAAATCTGCAAAGGCTATGTAAGATAAGACTAAATAAGATACCACTATGTAAGATATGACTCCAACTATGACATTCTGGAAAGGGTAAAACTATGGAGATTATGAGTGCCAGAGTGGTTCAGTCAGTTGAGCATCTGACTCTTGATTTTGATTCAGATCATTAATCTCAGAGTTAGGAGATTGATCCTGGCATTGGTCTGGGTGTAGAGCCTACTTAAGATTCTCTCTCTTATAGGACTAATGTTTAAAAGTAACAACTGCAAAGAGTACTTCTACTCATCACACCCAACTTACAGTGAAGGCATTGAGTTTAGGATGGCTTCCTTCCAAAAAAAAAGGCTTTTTCTAACTTTCTAGTCATGCAAATCATTCTGACTTTGGGTATATAGAGTCTTCATGATTAAACAAAATTCTTGTGGGGATCCCTGGGTGGCTCTGTTGGTTAAACTTCTGCCTTCAGCTCAGGTCACGATCCCAGGGTCATGGAATTGAGTCCTACATTGAGCTCCTTGCTCAGTGGGGAGTCTGCTTCTCCCTCTCCCTCTGCCATTCCCCCCACCTGTGCCCAGTTTCTCTCTCTCTGACAAATAAAATCTAAAATGAACAAACAAAAAATAATTAAACAAAATACTTGCTTCCACACATACAATCAACAAAGATGGTGCAGTCTGTGCACATTCAAGAGATATATATGGAATGTGATACAGCAAACTCTCACCATATTTAATTTGTTATTTGCAGAGTGTACTACTTAGCAGTACAGTCTAACTACTACAGTGGTAAAGAATGTTGGGACAGGTCTCATAAACAAGATGTTGTGAAGTTTCAAACCTGGAGTCTTTTTAAATGTAATTTGAGAATCTTAGGTGATTTCAATATTCAGGAATAACAAAGGAGACAAATCAAATGGAGTTCCAAGACCTTAAGTGATTCCATGGTGAGGAGGTCAGCTGTCATGCAACAGTGAAATGGCTGTTTTCTTTCACTGACACTTAAATTCCCTTGAAAACAAAATACAAACTTTGGCTAAGCTGAATTTTATAACCTGTAGTATGAGCTCAGCCAATCACGTATAAAAGTTGTATTTCAGGTAATTGTCACTCAGTGATTCCAAATATTTAATAATGGAAGGTACAGTCTATTGATTTTTCTATATTCTGTAAAATAAGAGTTGAAGACTGGCAGCTCCTATATTGAATCTGTCCCTCAGTATGTTTAATTTGGCAAACATACTATTGACCTCTTAAAAATCTGAAGATTTCCTATAAAAATATCTAGATTTTCCAGTTCCTTGAAAAGTAAGATTCTTGGGCTAGCATCCTTGCAAGGTAACAACTGCTATAATACATTACATGTATTAACATATATATATGTACATATAATGTAAATAAAATATCATGTGTATTAAGATCCTATTGAATTAAATATTAAATTAAGTTAATATCCTATTTAATTTAATCTTATTAATATCCCATTATAATGAAGAGATAAAGATACACATTTTCATTGTATTTTCCCTAGTAGATTTTTTTTCCTTGGGGGAGGTAGACAGTAGGGCAAAACTACATTTTCTTTTGCTTTTGAATCGACTTCTGAAAAGCTGTAGGGAAAATTTGGTTTTACTTTTGCTTCAATATTAGTACTAATTTTACTCTCTTGTGCAAATTAGTATTCTTTCTTTGTAAGTCCACCTTATGGATATTCATGAGTAATCCTGAAATTTATCACGTTTCTCTCTTTGCAATAGTTTCTTAGAATTTAGAGACAAGGGGCGCCTGGGTGGCTCAGTGGGTTAAGCCACTGCCTTCGGCTCAGGTCATGACCTCAGAGTCCTATAATCGAGCCCCGCATCGGGCTCTCTGCTCAGTGGGGAGCCTGCTTCCTCCTCTCTGCCTGCCTCTCTGCCTGCTTGTAATCTCTGTCAAATAAATAAATAAAATCTTAAAAAAAAAGAATTTAGAGACAAAATTATGAATCATTTTTCATATCATTTTTCATATATGTATTTATTTGGATCAGTCTTACCCTCAGATTTATTTACACTGCTAACTCTTTTTCTGCCCTTTTAAAAAAGTTCTTCCTCTTCATCTTTATAGTATTTTATCTTTCCAGGTTATTGTTTAGGTTATTTCTGGAATAACCTAACAAATAACCTATTTGTTGACCAAATAAAAAAATAGGACTGTTATATGTAAGGAAATTTTGAGAAGAAATAACATATTTTACATTTAAAAGTACCCTTATTGAGGAAACACTGTATTAGCTCAAATAAAATAAAATGGTATATACCAAATCCGAGAGTATATTTCTATTCCTCTTCCCATCCTTTCTTTCTTCAGATATTATGTTGCCTCAACAATATCAATAATAATGAAAGGAATTCTATGTTTAACTACTTATTGTCAAAGTAATGCTTCGGCTCTTTTAAACATATTTTGAATTTGGTTTCAAAGATCTAGTTCTTTAAAGTCATGTTAGATCATTAACCCAATGACCTAATGGGAAATTCTCAAAATAATTTATGTAAACTCAGAAATCTAGATAGATTAACCTGATTCAAAAAAGAAACTTGCAAAAGGTAAACTGCTGCTTTGGGAGAAGGGGTTGCCTGTGATCCAGCAGTATGGGGACTTTACATGTAGAATCTAAGACTTTTAGCTCAATGTTACTTACTGCTGGAAATAAATTGTAGCTACACAAATCAAAGTGGCATTGATAAAAGGGAGAGTATGCTGCTATTGTCTGAGGTGTATTTTTTTTTAATAATTCCATTTGCATTTTCTTTGCTTTTCCTGGTATTGTTTGGTTTGTCTATTCGTACTTCATCAGTGAATCTACTCATTTGTTTTCTTATTCTAAACAAACATTTATCTTATAAATTTAAATACAAATGTGATGTTTCCCTGAAGCTTTTCTTTTCTTCTTCCTAAACTACTCATGTCTAAACCTCTATGGATTGGTATACTATTAACTGACACCACAATCAACCAGATCATAACAAGTTTAAAATGAGGGTATAGTCTGAAGAAGGAAATACAACACCATTATAAATATTAAAATCTAAATGATGAAATAATTCTTTTTAATAAAGCTTACATACATGTCACTAATGTATCCCTTCTGGATCTAGTCATATTATTTCCCCAAACCTGGACTCTCTTTCTGTTTATACTTCATCTATTAATGCCCATAATTTTCTTTAAGATTCGATTAAAATAAAACAACTATATAGAATTGGGTCTCTTATCTGGTTTTTGCATATTCAGGAATTCATGGATAAGCTTTAGAGATTTATAAGATCTCAGATTTTACATGATATTTTACATTACTATATATCTTTTCCCTCTGTGGAAGGAATTCAGAGCTTTTTTTTTTTAACTCACAGAGAATTCCAAGACCAATTTCACACTTTTCTGTTTTTATTTTTAATTCCAATTCTATACACCTTGCATGTAAATAGTAGTTTATATGGCATTTGATTTTGCTTGGGCTTCAAATTCATCATATTAGCATGAATTAAAACCCAGTGAAAAAAGGATCAGTCATCTGTTTCTTTTGATTTTCATTAAAAATAAACAAAACAGCTTATTGAGAGAACTCATTTCACAGAAACAAAACCCACAAATAAATATGCTTATATTTATACAGATGATAAGCAGCAGAGATGATATTTAGCCCACATAATTAAACTTTAGAGACTGCTTTCTTTACCATTGTACCATTTCTTCCTTTTCGCAAGTCTTTTCTCATGTAGAGTGTAAGAATGAAAATAAAGAAATAATCAGCTCATATTATAACAATCACGATGTAACCATATTTGTTTTTTGTGTTTCAAGTACTTTTGTTCAGTCTATTTCTTTTCAAAAAAGTGTAATCTTCATTTTATTCTGTTTCAAAGTCATGGTGGAATTTGGTCTTTTATGAAAATGAGAGAGTACCATAGATTTTTACAACAGAGGAAAATAAAAGAGTTCTGTTCATGATTAAGAGTCAGGCAGGGGCAGGGGAAGAAGTAGAATGGGAAAAAAAGATAATCTGTACTGTTAGCAGCATTCTGTGTAGTGTGAGATGGAGAAGGGGAGAAAGAGAAAACTAGACTGGTGGGCAAAGCCTGGACCTTGAATGGCCCTGCATGCTTTGCTAAATGGTTTGGATTTAAGCCTGAAAGCTACTGGGAATCATAGAAAGACCTTTCACTAAATTCTGATAATGCTCAGATATACAATATTTATAGATCATTTGGGGAGCATTGAGACAATAAATAGAAAAAAAAATTCCAAGATGCTTTAAATTTACAAGGATATATATACGTTTGTGTGTGTGTGTGTAAATATACATATATATATATATATATTTCATTAGCTCAAACACTCAAAGTTTATACTAAAGTCAAGTAGACTATCTCACACACACACACACACACTCACACATGTATGCACACACATTTTTATATTCTTTCCCTTTCCATGTCTCATCCAATTCCCTCACATAAATTAAAAATACCCCAACCTATTTTTCAGTATCTGTTAGCCTTGGGTGTATGTTGATGTTTAGAAATGCTGTCCTCTGCCAGAAAACAGGAAAAAAAAGATTGTGGAGTTTTATTTCCTCCTAACCTCTTGCCAAATGAAATTTGCTTCTGTTAACAGTTGTTGATTTTCCCCTGAATGGAGAGCTTCATTTCTCTGAGGAGCTTGTGATGACCTTTCCAACCAGAGTTCTGGCCCCTGTGGTTCCCCAGAGTCCCGGTCGCTTAAGCTTCCGGGCTTGGCATACAATCTATCTTCGTAATATGGCTTGTCCCAATGGAGTGTTAAAATGATGACTGTGTTTATATGTATATGCTCATGCTGCTTTACTGTTATGTTTTCATGTTGCTGATGCTGGTTATATTTTTAACTAATGCAATTTTATTGTATTTTTGCCCTGAAGCTATTTAAACCAAGCATTCAATTTGGGTAACCTAATAAATAAATAAATGCAGAGCCCTGAAGGAAATGTGGCAACCAATGGTAGAATTTATCCCAATATTTAAATGAATTCACCATGACTAAATACTTGCAGTTAGAAGACTAGCAATTGTACAGAGATATAAAGGAATTTTTCCTCCGAAAGCTAAAAAAAAATGAAAATCAGGATTGAAAAATATATATACCATGCTTTTGTTTGTTTGTTTTTTTAGTCAGAATACATTTTTTGGTTTATAAGAAATGTTAAAGCCCCCCTGAGAAAATAACTAATAATGGTGTTGTAAATATAATGAATTATTTAAATTGTGTGACCAATCTAGGTAAAAAAGATCTACTTTTTTATTGTTTTAATGGAGATTATACATTAATTTGTCATTCACTGTAAAATGCTTTGAAAAGTAAAAAGCACTGTGCATACAGCTTCCTGTATTACCTATAATCACCATGTGTCAGTCCCTATTCAGTTCCTAACTTGAATCATTACGCATTAGTAATTCCTGTACCTAAGGCAGCTGTTTGCTCCAGATACGTAGATATTCTTCACTTGCCTAAAAGTACTGCAAATCAGTTGGGCGGTGTATCAATAGTTTCATTTCATTTGCCAGCAGGCTGTGGACCTAACCTTGGCCTTTCTGCCTCAAGAGAACTTTAACTTTCCCTTTAGGAGGGTAGGCTCTCCTTGGTTTCTACAGATCCTTAGGGGATGGCTGTTTGCCTCCCAGACTGTAGAGAGCCAGTGCCAGGACTGATGGGATGCACTGTTTTGCTCTTCTTCATGATACATGGGACAGCCTCCCTGGGGCTGTTGCTCATGTGATGGCAATATAATCTCTGCTGTGAACTAATAAGTCAAGCCCAGGGCCTCCCCTCTTTAACTTGTCTTCATTCCTTTAGACCTTGACCTTGATGATGGTTATAGATGCTATATCATTTGGTTATTAATCTGACTGCCCCTCACTCTCTCCCACCCCAATACACTTTCAGGGTATGGTAGTTGTATTTTACTTTCAATCCTACCAATTCTTTTTACCCTTACATGTAGGCCTCACTGAGGATTATCCTGATAAGAAGTTGGATGGAACTATCAAAACCATTTATTAGTACATGGGATTTAATGGGAACTTTAATAATAAATAAGAGGCCATATTTCACATCTTTAATGTTTATTGTCTGGGTCAGTTAGAAAAGTGGAAGTAAAAGAAAAAAAAAGAAAAGTTGAAGAGAAGGAAATGAGAAAGAAAGTGTGGCTACCTAAGTACAGAGTCAATTATTACAATACTAAAATGATTTTAGTGTTGGAAACGCATAGACACAGAGACACAAAAAATATAGTGAAGCAAAATTTCAATGTATGACACTAAATATCTACCAGTAAAGTAAAATATATAAGTGAAATTCTATGTAAAGCAAGTAAAACGTTGTATTTAGTTCATTAAAATTAAGTTTTGGTGTGCCCAAGTGGCTCACTCAGTAAAGCATTTGACTCTTGATTTTGGCTCACGTCATGCATGATCTCAGGGTTGGGAGATCAAGCTCTGCATTGAGCTCCGCACTGGACATGAAGCCTGCTTAGGATTCTCTCTCTCCCTTTCCCTTTGTCCCTTCCTACCTTTCCCTCTCTCTAAAATAATAATAACAATAATTAAATTTTGATATTTGGACTCTACCATGAACATTCCATTTAAAATTTAATATCTCATGGAAATGATGAACTTCTATAATATCTAAATGTTAGTGTATAGAATGTATTAATGTGCTGAATTCCCTGTGTAATCAAGACATCTATTTTTCCATTTATTGTTCGAATTAGCTAGTCATCTTAAGAGATGTGTTAGATACCAACTATTAACTAAAACAAGTTGCAATACAGATATTTTACATTTGGAATTTATTTCTTGGCTTAGCAATACACTTAGCTCACAATGGGCATCAAATATTTACTGGAAATGATTCTAAAATATTATATCATTTAATTTGATATTTTAAAATAATGTGGAACATTCTTACATAGAAATAATGTGTATGAGTGTATACACACACACACACACACACACACACACACACACACATATCTGAGGAAACGCCAGAGAATATTTAGAAATTATTGATGGCTTATATTTTCTTTCTTTGGACTTTTTTCTCACCATTATTTTTTTCCTTTGTCTTAAAAGGTTGATTCTATGGAATGGGCATAAAGGATTATTTAAGATTATAGTTCTTTTAGAGTGTGTCTCCACTTGTGTTTTAGATAATGGGTCAGCAAGTTATGACCTGCAGACCAATTCTGGTCCACTACCTGTTATCATAAATAAAATTTTATTGGAAGACAGTCATAAGCATTTGTATACATATACTCTATGGCTTCTTTCATTCTAGAACAGGAGTTGGGTAATGGCAATAGGCAAGTTCTAAAATATTTACTCTCTGACCTTTTACGGAAAATATTTGTCAACTCCTATTCTAAAATGGGGAAAATTTTGGTTATGATTCATAGAAAACCCAATTTAAGTGCATACATATCAAAAATAACAACATGCTGTGCTTAAAGATTCTGATACAGGTGAATATTCTGTGCCAGGAAGGTCATGTCAATTTAAGTGGATGCTCTTATGCTCCAAAGTTATTTGTGGGAAGGCTTTAGATGCAAATAATGACAACTACTTTTCCTTGGGAGGCCCATGTGTTCACAAGTACCAACCTAAAACCAAAACAAATTTCTTACCAAAAAGTGAATAAATCTGGTCATTACACTCAGGAATATAATAACTAATTGCAAATTCAGTTGATGTTCACATAAATAAAGAAACAAAGGCTGACAGTTCAAATAGGCTCTGAAAGAATCTAACTACCCTCTATTCCTACGGAAAAAAGACAAAGTTCTATCCTATTGCTTATATCTTCACTCTCACAAAAGCTTGGCACGACTCAATTACTGAAAGGTGAACTAATTATTTTGTAGATCATCCATGCCACTTATCTCTTTTCTGTGTGTGTGTGTGTGTATGTGTGTGTGTGTGTGTGTTTAATTTGCCTATTTTCTGCTGAATGCTTGAAAGTCCTACCATTTCACTGATCATTACCCACAACAGGAGAAGAAGGAACCAGAATTTAAGACTATGGAAATGAATTCACTCTTGCCCGTATTTTTTGGCTCTATTAAAAGAAAAGGAAACAAGCTGAGGTTCTTAATTAAAATTGTCTTTCTGTTACCTATTGACTTTTGTTATTAATTATATCTTTTAAAAAACAAGAGATGTTCCTCCGCTTAGTGTCAAGATGCATAATTATCGTCTTAATACAGAGCTAAATTTATCTAAGAATAAGAGTAGATCTATTATTAATTTTCTGTATAGTTAAGATGAAGATAATTAACTTCTTCCTATTTTTATGAACTTTTTTAATATTTACTTTTAAAAATTATACTTCTCAGATTCCCTTCAATTGTCCTGATAATCACAGATAATGCTAGAAACATTATGGATTCTCAGAACAGGCTTTGTTATTAATTGATTCAAAAGCCTTGAGTCTTCTTTGTTCTTGATATAAAAGTCGTCTGCAGTATTGAGGTCAAAATGACCTTTCAGGAGCTATTTTGTCCCAGAAAACAAAAAGAGTTTTCCTATGGATAAAATCCATTAATAATTAACATTGTTTTGATATCTCAGTGTTAACATTTCCTGAGGAAAATAAGTCAATCTGTGAGAGAATAAAGTTAAGCCAGACAATTTGTATCTCATTGAAAGTAAATATACCTCTCTAAAAATAGATGAAGTTTAAATATGCTTTTAATTGTGTTATCAGAAAATAATCCATATTTTCATTAAAGAAAACTAATTAAAAATCATTAGAAGAGATCATGTGATTTTGCTGAGTATATAATTTTTTAATTTCCTCAAATTCAAAGACAGTACTTTATTCATTCTCAATGAAATTCAGT
Source organism: Mustela nigripes (assembly GCF_022355385.1). Classification (NCBI taxonomy): domain Eukaryota; kingdom Metazoa; phylum Chordata; class Mammalia; order Carnivora; family Mustelidae; genus Mustela; species Mustela nigripes. Next base: position 88,891,953 of record NC_081559.1, on the reverse strand, counting down.
GACTGAGACATAACAGCAGTTATTTTGATTGTGTATTTTAGTAAAAAGTAATTGAAAGCCTCAGAATATATTCATGAAAGAAAAACAAAACAGATGATTGAGTCTGATTGTGTATAGTATTTATTGGTATCTTGTTTTCTATGTTGTTAAGATTAAACTGTGCTGCTAAAAACATGATGGGTTCAGTTGAGATGGGATAGGATATAGACCAGAAGTCAAGAGATAATGGTTTTATTTAAAAAAATAAATAAAGATTTATTTTATTTTATTTTATTTTGTTTTATTATATTTATTATGCTATGTTAGTCACCATACAGTATGCCATTAGTTTTTGATGTAGTATTCCAAGATTCATTGTTTGCATAAAACTCCCAGTGCTCCATGCAATACATGCCCTCCTTAAGTTTTAATTTCCCTTCTCTCTATGCTTAAATGTGTAACTAAGTCTTTAGCCACAGATCAAGTTTTGATAACTGCACTGCTCTGGGTGGATTCAATGTCTCTAGGTAGGATATTATCCCTTTTTTGTTGGCTGTACAGTCTGAATTTCCTGGATTTTCCACAAAGAATTTAGAATAATCATTTAAATCCAAAACCTCTCCCGAACATGTCTTTATGGCTAAAAGTTTTCAGTCTTAAATCTCTAAACAGAACATGATCAGATCCTTCTAGGAAGCAGTAAGTTTTTGTTATTTTTACATACTCGTAAGAATAATTTAATCTAAATGAGCCCTTTTCCTCATACACATGACTAAATAACTGAACCAAATGATCTTTCATTCTCTCCCACCTTTCTAAATTTTCTAAGTCTATGAGGTAAAACTTTTATGGCAGACTAACAGATTGTTTGGGTGACTGAAGAAGAAATTGTCTTTGTGGGAATGTCTGTAGCTATTGTAATGATAAAGCTTCAGAGTCTACTTTATCAAGTAGAGTTGTGGGAGTGAAAGAATAGAAACAAACAAAAAAAGAGGCCAGATTTATTGCGGTTATTTAATACAATGTTCAGGTTCCTTCTAGTGCCCTTTGGGAAATTTCATTACAATGACCTATAATAAGTAGAAAGTTCTTTTTTTTTTTTTCTATTAAAGAAAAATGAGAATGTAATTGAGAAAAATATAGTAATTACTGGGAGATCATATAAATGTTATGCTTAAAGAGTTAGGAAAAAGGGAAAGGGTGAATTATATTCCATCCTTACAGAAGCAGGGAGCTGGATGGAAGAATAAAGAACAGAATCTTTGCTTGAAACTCCAGCTGTGTAATCCTAGGCAAGTATTTTAACCTGTCTGAGTAATCCTTATTGTGAGGATTAAATGGAATAACAAATGTAAAACACCTGGCAATTAGTGGGTTGCCAACATGCTAACTCCTCTTCCCCCACTGAATTTTTAGTAATGGAATCTTCTCACTGGCACTTACTGTTTAAATAATAGATACAAAAAAAATTAAGCTCTTTGTATCTTTCTGGAACTTACTATCTATTGGACAGAAAGGATGTAAACAAAAACAAAAATAAAAGACAAGGGAGATGTCCTATCTCTTTTATTCTATTGAATTATGGACTAAAAGTGCAAATATTTATCGGATAAATGAAAGTGATTATATTTTATTAAAGAGATGTACATGAATAGATCAGTATGCCTAGTCTTAAACATCAACATGAAAATAAACCACGAAATCTGGAGATAAGGCAAAGAAACAGAAAAAAAAAATTACCAGATATATAATACAAAACAAATAAGGGTTGGATTCTGAGGGTATAATCACATTTTGTGGTCAAGAAATTAACTCTTTCATTCAATATTATTTAGTGAGCATCCCTGTGTATTAGATACTTGACTATGAAACTACAAAAGCAAAATTATTGTAGGTTCCTTCTTGTATCTCTGAAGAGGGAAGTAGTACGTCAAATTAGTGAACGAATGAATGAATGAATGAGGATAAAGCCCAAAAGAAAATTGAGTCTCTAAAGCAGAAGCAAAATTAAACAGTTAAAGCAGAAAAATATGACCATGTGTAGGAATACATATTAATAATATTTTACATTTAAACTGCCTAGTGGATTTTGGAACTTGTTAAAGTTTATTCATGATAAATCAAAATTAAAGGTCAATACATATTTTTAAATTTGCATTTAATTTGTATTTGTGATGTAAATAAAAGATCACATATGTTCTATAATCAGCCAGCTCATTTACTTAGTGCAGCTGGCAGTAAATTTTCCCTTTTTAGACAGCCAAACAGAGGCATTCAAGAACAATGACCAGGAATGCCTGGGTGACTCAGTGGGTTGAAGACTCTGCCTTCGGCTCAGGTCATGATCTCAGGGTCCTGAGATCAAGCCCTGAGTCGGGGTCTCTGCTTAGCAGGGAGCCTGCTTCCTCCTCTCTCCCTCTCTCTCTACCTGCCTCTCTACCTACTTGTGATCTCTGTCTGTCAAATAAATAAATAAATAAATCCAAAAATAAAGAACAATGACCATAAATCAGGGTCAGAGGACCCCTCAAAGAAAAGAAAAATCCAAACATTTGAGGTATATTTAAGTTGCATTTAGAAGAAATTGCAAAATTTAGTCAAAATGAATTCTAGACAAACTGTTCCATTATCCGTCAGTCTGTGCTGAAATTATTGGGTATAAATTTTTACAACAATTTCTGAATGGAAATTGACCTAAGGAATACTAAAAAAATACTAAAAAAAATACTAAAAAAAATACTAAAAAAAATACTAAAAAAAATACTAAAAAAATACTAAAAAAAATACTAAAAAAAAAAGAAAGAAAAAAGAAAAAAAAGAAAAGAAAAGAAAATGTATGTTTGTTTTAGAAATGTCTTATTCCTTGGGAGGAATATGGTTGAGACTGTTCCCCAAATGAGTAAAAGAACTACCCCCTCACATTCCTAATTGAATAGAATGTAAAATTCCAGTTGGAGTCTAGTTTCTCAGCCAGGTTCATGGACCACCTGACTTATATCTGTGGGTCTCTGCTTTAAGAGGTTTTTCAAATCTCAAACTAATCTGCAATCCAGAATCAATGTCTTTGAAGTAAAAAGAACTTTATCATTAGTACAACTTGTTTTTTTAACCTGTGAGGAAACTTAAGCAGCAAAACTGTATCTAAGTCATCAGACTCTCATTTCCACATATGTTCCATTGTATGCTGTTGTGATATTTGCTATCACATATGTCTAAACATTTTGTGGGTAGCATGATGAGATTCAGTTGCAAATCTTTGGTTTGGGTTGGTGTCATTTATATCATTTAGGAATTTGTTGTGCCTGAGAGATGTTTAGAATAAAGTCTTAGTTTAAGTTTAAAAAAAAAAAAAAACCCAAGAAGTTAATTCAAGAGTACTTTTGCCCTTTTGAAAACAATCTGAGTTGAGAGAAACTACACCATATGCTCTTTTAACCCAGGCAATGTAAAGCAAAGTGCTAAGCAATTATATGGTGGATTTGATCAGTTTTGACAGTCTGTCTTGAAACTCAAGCCAGAATCCCCTGCTCTTTCTACCACAGCAGGTTTCAAGACTAAATTATATGACTAATTACATCAAATTTCTACTCTACTTTGGCAATGGCCTTACAAAACCTGCATGTGCAAAATGACTTTCCTAATCAGCTTTAACAATTCTGTTATGATTATTTTACAACTTCTATATCAGAATACATAAAATAATGACGGATAAAAATATTTGAATGCCCTCTGAAACACTCTGAATTATCTTATACCAAAGTCATCCTAGAACATTCTCATTCTTTCTTCAATTCCTGAAACTTATATTCATCAAATAGAGTGTTTGATTAGAGAATTTATAATCTGATAAATATAAATCAGTTCAGGAAGTTCTCCTCATTCTTTGCTTGAAACATGTCCAAGAACATGTGGATTATCTGGATAATTTCTTTAGTATGTATAATACCATAATCACATAAGAAATGCATGGTATTCACATTGACAGTATATCCTTTACAGTAATGTACTTGTGAAATTGAGGTGCTCTAAAGGTGAAGGTCATTCACATTAAATAGACAATGATTTTATAATAATCCAAACCTAAGAAATTACCTAGTGAAGCTGCAAGGAGATGGACAATCACTTGGGATACTCATGAAACTAAAGCAATCTCTTCAAAACTTAATGTGCAATGCTCATTTTAACTTAGAGACACAAACACATAGAAATGACAGATGGGATATCACTTCTGAGATGAAAGTAAATTAACTTTGGGGCAATTTATCTTTCACAGAATATTAGGGGCAGTGCCTGCAGACCACAGATGTACACCTCATGAGGAACCTACCAAGACATCTGTGAGGGAGGGGGGGAATGTAGTTTATATTCAAAGTGTAACTTAGTAATGACATGTCAACCACACTCCAGATGAATGTTTCCAACATATAAGATAAAAAAAGAAAAATATATTTTGAACACCTTTTCTTTTTACATATGAGGTGAGTGATAAGTGAAAAGCTCTAGTTCTTATATATTAGTGGACCAACTAATAACTAACTAAGTTGTTAAATATTTCAGAAGACAAATATATGACCTTGGAGAACACTTTGAAAATGATTCCTTTCTTATGACCACGCAATATATGCCCTCCACCCCAGCATCCAATCCATTAAATAAATCACTTTATTGTCTGTTTGCATGCTAGATTTTAAATACTGAACACATTTCTTCATCATTTTATTCATCTTTTGGTACAAGCACAGTGCCTAGCACATAAAAAGTGTTCAATAAATATTTGTGGAATAAATTAAAAAGTGAATGAAAAATTCTTCCAATTTCTTAAGCAGAAGAAAACTTCTACTTAAAAAAAAACGTTACTGGGGGCGTCTAGGTGGCTCAGTAGGTTGAGTCTGCCTTGGCCACTGGTCATGATCCTGGAGTTCCCAGGATGGAACCCTATGTCAGTCTCCCTGATCAGCGGAGAGTCTGCTTCTCCCTCTTCCCCTCCCCCAACTTGTGTGCACTTGCTCTCTCTCTCTCTCTCTTTTTCTCTCTCTCAAATAAAGAAAATCTTTTAAAATATAGTTACTGACTGTATGAATGTTTGGCAGGCTAATGATTTCTTCTGTGATAGTTTCCACATTAATTTCTAATTTATCAACAAGTCCTACAGCTGATTAAACTTTGCAAATGAGAGGGTCAGGTCTGCAATGGATAATGTTGAGGCCCAAGGTCACAGTCTCCTCCTCTTAGCTTGCAACTGGATGTCAGTCAGTGGGAACACATCACCACTTACTAGGGATTTTTTTCAAGCCTTAAGGATCAAATTCGGTGTTAAAATAAAATAAAAATTATGCCTTTCTAGTTTTTTGTTTGTTTTCATTTTGGAACGGGTTTGGGGTTTAGCAACTTAGAAGTTGGAGAAGATTAAAGGAGTGGTAAGTAAAGCATTTAATGAGAGTAGGAAGCAAAAACCATAGAAGGTACCAAAGGATAAGGAGGTATGAGGAGGAGAAACCAGAGAAATTAAAGAGCCTAAGTAAAGTGATCGGTCACTTATTTTATACTGTTCCAAATACAGATTTTTTTTTTTACCTGCTGAGTAAATTATTTTTATATAATATTCATTCTGAAATATTTAAATATTATATATCAATTTAAAATGAGAGTTCATAGCTTCACAAAATTACCAACCTTCCCTGGTACAATTGGTTTGGGCTTCATCACTGAAGTCTCCACAGTCATTGTCACCATCACAGGCCCAGTGTCCTGGGATGCATCGGCCACTAGAACATCTGAACTGATTATCCAAGCAAGAGTGAACACAGCTGACCTCATCACTGCCATCCCCACAGTCATCATCTGGAAAGAAGCAGCAACATCAAGGAAGTGAAAACTGACCAGGAAGAAAACTTTCCTTATGAAATATCTACCATTTCTTTTTGCTATATAGAGTATTCTTTTGTTTTTGATAAAAGAATGATAAATTAATGATGAGCATTTCCCACAAAGAGTGGGGAAGATTATCTTTTCAATATTGTTTCACTTCTGATGGAATATAAGCTAATAAACAAAGAGGGAAAATAAAACTTCATTTTGGATTTTAAAGCTTAATTTCTATTTCACTCAGAAATGACTAACTGCTGACTAAACAAATCAATGCAATATGAAATAATTGTAAAATGGGAGAACAATGGTGATTGCAGGAATTTCATGGAATGATACAGCTGGTGATATAATTATCATAGAAAATTTTTGTTTAGACCTATAATCCCTATGCCCCAGAGTTTATAACCATATCTTTAATTCAGAACCTTCTTTTCCATTCTCAACATGAGACGTCACTATGTACCCTTCCTCCACCAACTCGTAAGTGTGTGTTTATACTGGGGAATTGTCACTGTCATTAACAATGATTTATATTCTTTATTAACAACTGTTGCAGGAGGGAGGTGAGAGAAATGTGAAGTGAAAATTGATTAAACTGAAATCATGAGTGAGAATTATGATTTATACATAATTCATTTACCTGTGTTTGGCATAATTTAGCATAATGATACAATTGAGTATAAGAACACAAACATTATTTGTACATAAAGGGCAAGGTGGCAGAGTTGAGACCATTTGGATAATTCTACAATAATTTATAAACTCCTCCAACATGAGGTGACAAAGCACTTTACATCAGTGCTTTGGAGAACCTGAATAATCCAGATCATTTCTTCAATTGTCCCCTTTACTTCCTGTCTGCAGACTTAAACTATGTCCAGCATAATGTCTGAACACAAATCTCCTTCCAGCCTCAAGGGACAGATCGAGTTCCATTATCCTTAATGTTAATCCCCACTGATGAGCCAGGTGGCCCCTCATCACTTGTCTTAGCCATTTTGCTCAGCCCTGCAAACTTCTCGTATAAACTGCATCTGAAGGAGGTGAAGCAGCATGGACAGCCAGGCCCCCAATCAAATCAGTGCAATATAGGGAACATTTGGTACTTGCCAGAGTCGCAGTGCCATTTGCTGCTAATGCATCTTCCACTTTTACATATAAATTGAGTTAGTGGCTCACAAGTTGGAAATTCTATGAAAGATAGAAAAACATTCAATAGGAAAGAGGTTATTGACTGTGCTTGATTTAATTTGTATCTCATTTGCTAATGTGACCAGAACTCCACCCCTGTCTTTCACAAAAGGCAGAGGAAACAGTAGATTAACGAATATAGTGATATAAACTTCTTAATGACATAGGATACCTATACGTATCATATTTTTTTAAATGAGTACTTTACAGTGACTGGAAGCCTCGGAGAATCATTTGATGAAGAACTGTATTCCCTGAACTGCACCACTGATAAGAAAGTTCGAAGGCAGTTAGTGTCAGACCTCGTACTGGCCCTTGGGACTTGGGCTGGTCTAGCAGTTACACTTCCCAGGGATTCCATCTACGCCTATTCTGGATCATTCCTTTCTAAGAGTTAGGACTTTACAAATTATTCAAAGTCATGTTACTTGAACATTTTATTAGTATTTTCACCAGTGAAGCACATTGATGATGGTGTCTTTAGGAAATAAGAATTTTGAATGACATTGTTACAAATTTTATAGAATGATTTTTTTTCCCTTAAAAACTATGACATTTTTAAAGTTAAAGTCTATATTATTAACCTGTAGTTTTTGGCAAGTCATCGCTAGCTAGAATAGTAAAATGTGAGCAAATTAATTTTCCATGATAGTCACAAAGACATAGGTTGTGTATTATTTTCAAATGTGTATTATTTTCAAAATAATATTTCAAATGAAATTAAAGGCTATTCATCCTCACTCTTAAAATGTTAAAACAGTAAGTCAACTCTGGAGCCTGTGAGAACTCTCTCTAGTGTGACAAGCAGACTGACAAGCAACAGTATCCATGAATAGACTATAAGTGATAGCCATTTCTAGTACTGGTAACTTGTTCAAATCACAACAAAAATTGATATTATTTCATTAATAATATGTAAGGAAAGTGGTAGACTCATAACAGATCTGGTTGGTAGGGTATTGATTACTTGCTTTCCACTTCTTAAAAAACAATTTTTTTGTGTGAGTTTACATTTGAGTATATTCCCCATAAGTTATTGGAATTTGAATGGAAATTATTCTAAAACTGAACAAATCTTAATTAAATTTTGTGACTACCAAAGACATGCTTCAAGATATAGATTTTAGAATAAATTTAACTTTCTAGAAACAAAATAAAGTTATCAGAGCCTAAATATTCTTCAAAAACAGAAGTAAAAAGGAGGCAATCACTGATATGAAGAGACAGAAGACTATATCAAAAGCTATCCATGCAGCAACTCAACAAATTTTCTGACATATAAAGGGAAGCACTCGAAAGAAAAGTGGAAACACTCAGGGCATAATTTAATCAATACTTCTAAGAGAGTTTTCTTTTGTTACCTGACAAGATAATGAAAACTTATGTGTTTATCTTTCAAGAATCAACAGGGATATTGTCTAAAATATGTTTTCTTCTTTAGATAAACATTTAATGTTTCAAAGATGTACAGTAAACATGAATAATTACTTTAAACAAAATATTAGTATAAGTTATGGTTAAAATGAGTAAAAAACAAAATGCAGCTTCTAAGATACGATGAGATCTAATTTTTAAAAATAACAGTGCATCTTTTCGTATATGTGCTGCCGAAGTGAGCACAACACTGCATCTTTTCAAATCTAGAATAGATTATTCACATTTTCAATCGTTCTTCATAAACTTAGGAACATATTTACCAATATCATATATTTAAGTTGGAAAAAAAAAAAGAAATCATCCCAAGCATTTGGAGACCTCTGAAATTTGGTAATACTTCATTGGGAAATTTTTCAAATGACCTTTAAGATTCTACCTCTAAGATTCGAAGTCTAAAAACTGTTCCCCATGTCTCCCCAAAAAACCTGGAAGTTAGTTTGCAAAAGGTAAAAAACAACAACAACAACAACAAAAAAAAAACTTTAAAAGTAAATAAAATAATCTAAAACCCAGTGTACCTTCAATCTCTAAGAAAATGAGCGCTGTATCTGCCCACAGTGAATATAACCTACATACTTGCATATGATGTGTATGTGATCTTAAATAGTTGCATCACATTCCTGATTTATTTTTTCACTTAATACTTAGTTACATTATTTCTTTTGGCAACCTCCTTATCTTAGTTTATAGGACCAAAAAAGTACTATACAGAATTTAAGAAAATGGCAACTAGAAGAAAGCATAGGACAAATCACTAAAAAGAGCAAAGGAATTAATTGAAAGGATGGGTAAAAGGGAGTGAATGAATTAGTGAAATTAATGTTTCATTTCTGTTTCATTGACAAAGCACTGTGACCTTGAGTAAATCATAGCCTCTCTGGTGACAGACATGTGGTTTGTAACATGATCTCTCAGGTCCTTAAAGTCATAAGGGTCAAGAAATCAGAAGAAAGGTCATCTGGAAATGCACAACACCCTGAAGGCATTTAATGTTGCAAAAATAGGGTTTATCTACTGAATAACTCCTGGGATTATCACAGAATTCCAATAAAAGATAGTAACTAAACTTCAGAAAAAGAAAAATAGAAGAAAAAAATTAAAATGTTAAAATTATCTTTGGATTTTTCTCTGCTTAATAATGCAGTCAATGGGCAACTCATTTTAGAAGGAGTTCCATCAAAAATTTAATTATAATATAAGGCATTTCATTCTTCAGTAACATTGGAAAATACTGTATCCATAAATCTTAGTATCTTCTCACCAGTATCTGATAGGAGAAGACATATGACAATACTCTTTCTTCTAAAAAATAAAACAAAAGCTTCTTAAAAAAAATTTTACATTTCTCTGTTCTTCAATATTAGCTTAATTTAAGAGCTGAAAATAGTATCTGGAATTCAGTCTTTTTCTAGGCACTTGTTCTTTTTAAGGTACTATGAATTCTTTTATTTGAAAAAGACTTAAATATTAAGCACAACCTTTTCTTTCTTGACTTTGACTTTGGATCTCCCATGAGACAGACTGACGGACACTTGGAAAGATTACCTGATTAACTCTGAAGAGAAAGAATTATGAATGAAAGTGGCTTACATTTTATATTAAAATTACAATAAAGAAAAGAAAACTATATTTTATTTCTGTGGTTACTTCAACCTCATAGAATATTTAATGTGGAGTAATGGACTGTTAAAAAATCGTCTATTGGTGCAGGTGGTATGCTCAATTTATCTATTATATCTTTCACTTAAAATTTATTGCCAGGTTATATGTAAGCTATTATGTAAATGGCAACAATTTTCTCTCTCTCTCAAGGGTAATCTTCATTGGTAATGGTACTTATATTTATCCAGTACACAAAGCTTAGATGTACTTTTCAGATCCAATTTGTTTCTTTCCTGTCTCTATGAATTTTCTTATGTATTTCTCCTTCTTGAGCTCAAAGTGAGTATTTCTAAGTAACTGATTATTGATGTCTCAAAATAAAATTATCATAGGTTTTTTTGAAAGTATGTGGTCCATATTCTATATGTATATAGATTTGACCATCATGACTAAGTATGGGGAAAATGTATAGGAGATTCAAGTTAAAATAAATGACAAAGTAAGAATATTACAGAAGCCCAGGTAGGGAATTGTTATCTAAACTAGGAGACAATAATACTCACATTGCCTATAACTATTTACTGACTATGAGATACTACACTAGCTATGTATATACATTACCTATACTCTTCAACTGGTAGTGTAGTTTCTCCAGTGTTGTGGGTTAAATCATATGTATCAGAAAGATATGTCCAGTCCTTGGGGCGCCTGGGTGGCTCATTGGTTAAGCAGCTGCCTTAGACTCAGGTCATGATTTTGGGGTCCTGTGATGGAGTACTGTGTTGGGTTCCTTGCTCAGCTGGGATCCTGCCCCTCCCTTTCTCTCTCCTTCTGTGCACTCCATCTCTCACTCAAATAAATAAATAAAACCTTAAAAAAAAAAATATATATATATCTAATCCTTACCCCTGGTACTTGTGAATGTGACTTAGAAACAGAGTCTTTGCCCATGTAATTAAGAATCTCAAGATGTGAATTTCCACAAGGAAAGGCCATGTGAAGATGGAGACTACAGATTGGAGTGACGTGGCCATAGCCAAGGAGAAGCAAGAGCCAAAAGAAGTTGGAAGAGGCAGAGGATTCTCTAGAGGAGGCGCTGCTGATTTTGGATTTCTGGCCTCCAAAACCATGAGATTAGGGATTTTGTGGTTTTAAACCACCATGTTTGTGGTGATTTTTTGTAGAAGCCTTAACAAATTCTAATTATAGGGAATGTTGACATCACATAGTTTAGATTTTCAGGACTTGCCTTAGGATAAGAGTCACATAAGGTGCTTTTCCTAAAATATATATTCCTAGACTCTATGCAACACCTACTAACTGGGAATTTTGGAGGTAGTGGCCTGGGGATCTTTATTAGTACCAAGCTCCCTGGATGATTGATATCTTCAAGCAAAAAGCTGCGGAAATGCTGAGTTAGGTCAAGGAACTGAAAGTTGTTTTTAATCATTTCTCCTGTGGCTTTCAATATACCCTACCAGGGTTTGCCTAACCTCCTACTTTGTTGCATACAGAGACTTATTAATCTAGTTTGTATAAAAGAGGGCACTGTAACCAAAGGCAATGGAAAAGCATGTCACATACCTGTAAGAATAACAAAAAGACAACTTAATAGAAGCTTGCATATCACTTCTAAACAAAAATAATAAAAAATGTTTACATATAAATGAAAGAACAGAGCAAGACCATCTGGAATACAAAGCATAAATCTGCAAGACACAAATAGGAAAAATAACTTAATTTTCTTGTTTCCAACATTTTTTAAAAGATTTATTTATTTATTTGAGAGAGAGAGAGAAAGGGAAAGCAGGAGCACACACTCAGGGTGGGGGCAGGGAGAGAGTCTTAAGAAGATGCCATGCTGAACACTGAGCCAGAGCCGGGCTCAGTCCCACCATGCTGAGATCACGATCTCAGCCAAAACCAAGAATTGGACGCTTAGCCAACTGTGCCGCCCAGGCGTCCCTGTTTCCAACATTTTAATAGAAGTAATTATTGTCAGATTGTAAAGTAAAGAACAAATAGGTTTGATAATAAGTTAAAATTCTAAATCAAAGAAAAGAGAAAAAATAACTAATTGCTAAAAATGAGTTTATCCTCACGTTGGAACAAGTTATCAAACAAGAAATGTAACAAATATTTTTGGTCTCAGAATATTCACAGTGTGCTTCCCCATCTCTCTCTGCCTGCCAAATAAATAAATAAAATCTTTAAAAAAATATTTTGAGGAAGCAACATTTTCGGGACACCTGGGTGGCTCAGTGAGTTAAGCCTCTGCTTTCAGCTCAGGTTATGATCCCAGGGTCCTGGGATCAAGCCCTCCATCAGGCTCTATGCTCAGCAGGGAGCCTGCTTCCTCCTCTATCTCTGCTTGCCTCTCTGCCTACTTGTGATCTCTGTCTGTCAAATAAATAAATAAAATCTTAAAAAAAATATTAAGGAAGAATATTGACAGTGATTTTGAAATGAATGGAAGATAAGAAAGATGAAGAAAACTGAAAAAGGGTAAATAATATTGCCCCCTTTCAAAAATGAGTGAAAAATTTTAAACAGTAGAGAAATAAAGATTACATGTACTTCTGACAATAATTCAAGATAAACTTGCTAAAACATGATTTTGTCAGCATTTTTGAAGAGACTATTTGCTCAAGAATAAAATAAAAACAAGTCATGCTAAAACAACTTCATTTATTTGCCAATACAATTTTTAAGTAAGTACCTATCATGAAAATGCCATAAATAGAATGTTCTCAAATTTTTAGCAATGTTTGAGAAATCTCAAGACAAATGAAAGTACCATGTATTGCAAAGTGGTGGTAAATTGAAGTGAATGAGTAACTTGTTCAAAACTGTACCTATACAGTTTAAATCACTAATTTTAATTATTAAATCCCTGGAGGATATTTTGAATTACTTGCCAAAAGCTTCACATCTTTGTTACTATTATTTGGTTATGGCCTTAAAAATTATCTTATCAAATTTTTGAATTATGTAAAACTGGGAAACATCATTAATATTATGCATTCAAAATCCTAAAACTACATCAGGGTTAGAAGTTATAGGTGGACAGAAATATAAAAGTGATAGTGTGTAGCGGGAAAGACCAGACCCATATACATATTCAGAAATAGGTGGATAAAGAAGACTATCAAAATAAAAGGTAGGGGCACCTGGGTGGCTCAGTGGGTTAAGCCGCTGCCTTCGGCTCAGGTCATGATCTCAGGGTTCTGGGATTGAGTCCCGCATCGGGCTTTCTGCTCAGCAGCGATCCTGCTTCCCCCTCTCTCTCTCTGCCTGCCTCTCTGTCTGCTGTGATCTCTCTCTGTCAAATAAATAAATAAAATCTAAAAAAAAAAATAATAAAAAAATAAAAGGTAAAAGAACTTCAAAAAGTAAACATTAAAAGCACTCAAAAGGAACAATCCAATCTATAAGAAAAGCTTAGCTATTTTAGTTGATTTGACATTTGATGTGGGAGTTACATGATAAGGCTGCCATCTCTGATTGTGATAACAGAAGCCTAGAATATAAATTAGTGAAGGTAATAAGTGTGCTTCAATCTGTTGTAAAAATACTACATATGGGATACTACGTTCTGTTTAATTCCAGGCCATGAATTTGTTTTTAATTCTGGCAAAAAAGAGAGAAAAACATAAAATTTACCATCTTTAAGTGTGTAATTCAATAATGTTAACTGTATTCATATTGTTGAGAAACAGATCTCTAGAATCTCTTCATTTTGTAGAGCTGAAACTCTATATATACTCATTGGACATCAAGACCCATTTTAGACCATTAATTTAGACCATTTTAGACCATCAAGACCCATTTTAGACCATTACTAAGGTCATTAAAAATACAACTACATTCATAGTAGGGCAATTGGTAGGGAAAGAGCCTACAATTTAACATGTAAGGAAATTTGAAAGAAGAGGTATGTTTCTGTTGTAAAGGGGAAGGGTTAGGTAGGCATGATGGTGTCTTTGGTTATCTAAAGAGTGATCTTGTGACAAGGTTATATTTAGATGGTGTAGTTTCAGAGGACAACACTCAAGAATCACTGAGTAGAATCTTTAGCAAAATTGCTCCAAAAAAAAAGAGAAAGGAGAGAGAAAATTACTGATTAAGAAAATAAATATGTGTAATAGTGGGATTTTTCCTTTTGCTATGACACTGGACCATTTAGATTCAATACTAAGAAAAAGGAGATTCTAAGTACTACTGCATTTTGTAGACAGAATCCAGTAGTTGAGCTATTCCTTATAAAATGAGAGTAATCTACAAGTCAATTTTGTTCAAAGACCAGTGATTCAAAGGAAGGAGAGACTCTGTAAGAATCATTCATGAAATTTTGTGTGTGCATTAGAAAAGGGAACTGATTGAATGCTGCTCAGGAAGTAGATTGACCATTTCACCCTGCACCTAGAGAAGAAGAAACTGGAGAGTGGTGGCATCCAAAAGATGGGTCATTAGGAAACTAGCCTGATCACATTTAAGAGAGTGGGGGAGAGGAGATAAAAAGTGGGCCTGCAAAAGAAAGCAAAACTTTTTGTTGTTGTTGTTGTTGTTGTTATATCAGCAATGCAACCAAGAGGGTACCCTCCAAACAAAGGAGGCTTTAGCAACTTAAGTCTATGAGATATGCTGTCTGTGGTGGGAATGGTAGGGGTTGGGGATAAAAGAAATCTAGATGTGAAGGAGAAGAAGAGGACACAGAAGAAAGGGAGTTCAAGGAACTATGAAGAGAGGCCTCCCTGAAGATCTCACATATGAGTCTCTCAAGCTGCATTGCTCATGCATCAGAGGGCAGTGACCTTCAGAGAAGCAGAGAAGGTTACCACTAGACCTACTTTAAAAGATGCTCCTATTTTTCCAACTGTCCCATCTGACTGAAGAGATAAGGCTAGAAGAGGGAACAGATGGAGGGAGGAAAAAACAGAACACAGTTGCCTTCCATCTTAAGTTCTTAGAACCCAAAGTTTAGCCAGCAGTGGGAGAGAAGAAAGCTTTGACTTAGATAAAATACTGGAATTTCAAATGGGTTGGATCAAATTACCAAAACTAAAAGTTGCCAGAATCATTGTGACTGTCAAAATGTTATTAAGAAATGGCAGATCAACTGAAAGCAGTGTTTGATAATATTCATATTTTTCCAGTACTCCACTGGGTTAATAATTCTCACTTAAGTTGTTACACACGTATGCATTTTTTCTTACAAAATTAAAAAAATAATGTGTAATATAAATATATAATAATGTACATCATCAGAACCTTTCTTTTTCTAATACCCTAGTTGAAAATATCTTTAACATACAACATACACTGATTTAACTGGGAAATGACTTCTTTTTTGACAGTTCTCTCTCTCGTCTGCTTTTGTCTGATATTTGCCAATTCTCTTTCTTATTCTTTGTTCCTTAATTATGTGCAATAAAATTACAAGAACATTTACAGGTAAGATTACAAGTACAAGAGACAAAATTTTACTATCTTCATAGATTTAAAAGATCAACATATAAATTTGAATCATATTAACTTATAAGTTTCAATGGATGTTTATTTATATCCCATTGAACTGACTTTCAATCTCCTAATAAATTTTAGATATTTTCCCAAGTTAAACCCTTTGAACAAATCAGAAGTTATCAACTCACAACAAGGTTATTTATTTAAAAAAGAGTAATAAATATAAGATATGTTGAGATAATTGGAAGACAGAACAATCTCAAAATAGTAAAAATACAGTTTAAAATAAACAAATAAATTTTGTTTTTGACAATAAATTTTCCAAGGGGAAAATATAAGTTTGCCTGAAATAATCTTACATTTAATCATGAAATACACTTATATTTAATGCTATAATTTGGAGATGGGAAGAAAATTTGTTTGGATAATTGCTTCCATCTGAACTCATTTTGCATATATAAACAAAAGTATGTAATTAAGTATATATGTAAGATAAAAATCAAACCTGAATGGTGCTCTCCAAATTATGATCTCTTGACCATCAGCATCAATTGCTAGACATATAAATTTTCAATCATCTAAGATCCATTGGATCATAGTCTCTGGAAATCAGGCCCAGAATTCTGCTTTTTGTTTTTGTTTTTGCTTTTGCTTTTTTAACAAGCCCTCTAGAAGATTCTAATGCATGCGCAGGTTTGAGAACCTTGGCCTTAAGTTAAGTGTTCTCAGACCTGAGTGCACATTCATACCACTTGGGCAGCATTAAAATTACTGATTCTTGGCTCTGACCTCCAAGAACCTTTATTTAATTAGTCTGGGGTGAGGCATGGCAAATGGTTCTGAAGCTTCTTGGGTGATTTTTTTTAACAGAGAGCTAAAGCTGAGAACCAATGCTACCATCCTTTAAATGAGTGACCATTTAGTTCCTTGACACACAGTCCACTTCCCACACAGTCTTCATGATTCTAACATATCTGCTCTTGTTTGCAGAATCAGTTTACAGAGTCTCCTGTCTACACATGAAGACTACCAAAAAAAGATAAAAGATTGTTTAAATATGAAGGGAGAATGCTCAAAGGCCTTCCAAATTATGTAAGTGTTTGCCCACATATAATATCAACCTGAAATATACAATTAACTTGGTTTATAAGTAGGTGCTAGTGAATTCCACTAAAATTTGACCCTCGGTTTCAGCACTTTCTGCTCCTAACTATAATCAGAAGCATTTCTAACCACAGGCTTTCATGATTTAAAACCCAAATCTTGGTATTATTTTCAGTATAAAATGGTAGTTATCAAACAAAACAGTAGCTGTTTGTGGAGCTAAAGTATAAGAAAAAAAAAAAAAAGACTGCAGTCTTCTAGTAGGATTAAACCTATGGGAACTTGACTGATTCCAAAGGGAAAAGTGAAATGATCACTCCAAATGTTATAATGATGCTTAATAGAACTGGGGATTAGTTGAGCCTATATTCATTTCTAGATTACTGCCAAGGAGAGTGACTTTTTTAATGCAGTAAATTAAACAATTTATAATGTATTTGTCATTTTGAATTCAGTTCAGAAATAGTATCTGATATGAGAATAATCTATGTCATCCTCTCCTACAACTTTAAAAGTGAGATTGTGCCTACCAGAGCTTCACTATCAGCTTCCTTACTGACATAAATTTTGATTTATAATGACAATATGAAAGATAAATACATGTTACTACAGAGAGGGACAAGTGTGGAGAGAAACATGTTTCTCACCTTATAAAAGGGAAGCGGTGCTGAGACTAACCCATGTGGCTTACTGACACTTTATAAAATTTGGCTAAATTTCAGAAGCAAACTGACAACTACATTTCACAGTGTGTTCCTATCCAGTGGTATATTGGAGATGTCTTGTACCAGCCTGCAATAATCGATTTTTAAATTTTCAAGGATTCTAGGAATCAGTTGATAAGCATACATCTATTATTTGAAATAAATAAACTATATACATTTCTAATTAAATAATGTTGAAAGCCAAGGTAATAAATGCTCAAGGTTCTTAATTTCCTGATTATTTTGCTCTTGGAGTTAGTTATGTTTATTACATCTGTATTGTGGAAATACTATATGTCGGTGTGCACATATTCTCCCAAATCTGCATTCAGAAAGTCGTGTTGGCAACTTGATACAGGCCATGGCAGGAGTATTTACACAACAAAAAATAGGCAAACATTAGATCAGGACTCCTCCCCAGCATGAGATCTTAAAAGATTTATCAAACCACCAAAGAACAAAACTCATTATATGTATACGTTTTAAAATAAGATAGTCAATGATATGGATAGATATAATGACTTGATCTGCTCCCTATTTCCACCCAATCCATGGCTCCCAGACAAAGTTGACCTGAAATGTCTGAGTTTTAGTTTCAGGTATGCCTGGATTCACAGCCTGTCTTGCTATTTATTAGCCCTGTGATCTCATGCAAGTTGTCAAATGTCTCTAAGTTTTGATTCTCTTACCCATAAAATCTGAACAATAGTAAGTTTCTCATAGATTTGCTATAAATATTCAAGAAGAAAATATATGTCTGAACTCCTTCCAACCCTTCTTTCCCTCATCTTGTGAAAAGTACTAAATATGTCAGATCAAAAATCTAACCGAAGTTCTCTAATGAGCTCATTATTTATTTTCCTATTCTATAACGTTTTCATAGTCTTTCCTTCTAAATTAGACTGATTCCAGAGTTTCACTGTCTTTAATGTTTTCAGGTTATTCATTATCTTTTTGCTATATTCTGGAAGGAGATGCTGGGGACAGAAAAGCAATCAAGCTTTCCCAAATAACAGAGCTGACTAAATGCAGACCCAGCCACAAGAATAGTCTGGGCATTGGAAAGGAGAAGGATATATTGTTCAAATCCCTCAACTGGACAGGCTTTGGAAAATCTACATGTGAAATGTAAAATTAACTGTTACTGTGTATGACTGTCTATTGCTTTCTTTTTCAATACTGGTATTATTTTGTTTTCTTGACAATGTCAGTTAGTATTACTTACTTATCTATACTTTATTCAAAGGTCACACACTCAAAAGTCTACAGGGACATAAGTCAAGTATAAGATAATTTTTCAAAATTAAATTTTAGGTAAATCATGAATGCATCCCCTAAATAGAGCTTTTTCAATTGAGAGGTTTAAAAAAAAAAGTCTTATTTTCCCACTGTTAGAAGTGCTAGAACATGGAGTTAAATTATTAAAAGATATATACCCAATTGCATTATATATTTAATAAATGTGATAAGCATATCTAGTGCATGTTTTCCCCATTAGTGATTTTAAAATCCATAGCTATGCCTAAAATAAGGCCCAAGTTCTTAGAAAACAGGATTCATTCCCTTACTGTTTCACTATACATTATTCAGAGATTGATAATAAAATCTACTGATACATGGGCACAAATGTGAGTAATTAAAATTTGAAACTTTAACAATAAATGCCATTTCCAAAAGTAGGAGGATTGGTAGAAAGTGAGAATTTTGCCATTAACAACAGAATTATAAACTTAAACTAATAACAGAATTATATGACTCAATAGAAATGAAACAAATGATTTATCAACTATGTAATCTCAGTCTGTATTGTTTATTGTTCCAAGAAGATAACATATGCATGTCAACAAGAAACATGTACTTCTAATTTACTCCAAATGTCATTCAATGAGCTACTCTATTTGGGAAAAAAAAAAAAATTACCAACACAAGATAAATAACAAACATTTGAGAATGTCCTGTTAGGCTTATAATAACCACTTCCTAATAAAATTTGTAATGTTTGGATCCATTTATTTTAGCCTAGAATATGCTGTTGACTCATTAAACAGATATATTCTAAAGTTAGCATTAAGGTACACACTCGGGCCTAAAAGGCAGTGATAAAATGTAACACATCTTCTGCCTTGCTGACTAGTGTTCATAAAGAAATAAATTGTCTCTTGAGAGAGATGATAGTGATTTGACACAGTCTTCACTAACAGCATGGTTCACTCATAACTTACCGCAAGATGCCATTTCGTCTGTCTGGTCGCCACAGTCGTCTTCCCTATCACATAGCCATGCTCTGGGAATGCACCTGCCGTTTCCACAAGAAAACTGGTCCACCTGGCATGTTCTGGCTAAGATAATCAATTAATGTACAAATAATACATTTAAAGACCTTTTAAACAATGTTCAGGTGACATAAATCATTCAATAACTCTTTTACACATAAGATATTCTATTGCTTTATTAGATAAAATATTTTAAAGTAAATTTTTGCTAATCGATACTGCCAGCTTGCTTGTCTTCTCTGAAGTTCACATGCTTTCCCCTTCAATTACAGTGGATGCTAAATGACAAGATATTCAGTAATCCTTACACACTTCCATAAATGAAGCTATGAATTCATTATTTTACAATTTTTGCCCGGCACATGCTTATGAATACACGGTTGAATTAAATTTCATCCAACTTTTAATTAACAAAAAAGAATTTCACATAGTCTTTGTCAATAAACCAAGAAAACTTTCTGTAATGTGGGATGAAGGATTTGGAGACTATATCAGGGTATCTAGTTTCTAGTCACGGGGACAGATTTGTTCTTTTCCTTTAACCTTTCAGTACATTTATTTCTTGGTCTCTAAGTGATCCAATGTATGGAGAAAATATAGAAATTTTAGAATGCAGAAAATATTACTTAAAACATACATTTAGCTTTATTACAGATTTTTAAAATTCAGTTTTCAGCATAGTTAAATAAAACTATATAGCTTTTTAATCAAAGTATATGAATAAACTTTGCTTTGGACTCTCTCATGGGTTTCAATGAACACACACATGGAATCATTCTTTCTATGTTAGCCAAAGGCAGGGGCTTCAATTACTCAGTGAAGGGGTTGGTTATATTCTACAGGGAGTTGATTACCATTTTCTATTACAGTCAGGTCAACTTTTGAAAGCATGAAATCCTAGACAGCTATCCTAACTTTTCTCCCAGGTTTTAGTTTTGCAGACTTAGGTTCTGTTTTTGTTTTTTTTTTGTTTTGGTTTTGTTTTTTACTTACCTATTTTTTCTTTTGTCTGTCTGAAACACAAATTTGTTTTCTTACGTATCAGTTCCCTATCACCCCTTTTTTTTACTTAGTCAGAAAAAAAGAGTGGGAAACTATAAGAAGGGGATACTCAAACCGGTTAATATTTGGGTCAGATGAGGACTGGACAGATGAAGAACAATTAGGGTTTAGATTTCTGTAGTTATGAGAAGAGACATTGCTCAGTTTATGTACTTCCCTCTGTTTGGGGGTTTAAGAATTAGAAGGATGCATTTCTGTTTCATCAAAATGTCTAATGGTTGGTATAAAATTGAGAGTGGTTGAAAGACAAGTCATCCAGACACACTAAAATGGGTTTCCATAAATCAGGGTTTCGGAGGTAATTTAAAATAATCTCTACAAAGTTATGTGCTAATTATTTCCTTTTAAGCAAAGCATACTTGCTATGTAAAAAGATATCTATTATTAGTGGATACTTAAAAGCTTACTTGAGAAAAACAATGAAAACATTATTGGTTTGATTTTTCTTATTCAATTCAAAGTACCATTTCTAACCTAGTGTGTATAATTAGAAATTCCAGAAAATCATTACACTTTGTATTCCACTTTGTTTATGTAGCTAAGGGTTCTGAATCTAAAGCCTTCTATGTAATATTTGGATTTTCCTTTTTTTACAAATAGAGCATTTATTTTACATTATAGATTTTAAGTATCCCACAAATATGTACACTTTTGAAGATTTCAATGTTGTCATTTCAAGTAGAATTAAATATTTGTTGTTTCATTTGGCTAACTATGCATTTTCTGTGAAATTATTCCAATGTTTAGATTAAATCAACAAAGTTCCCAGGTAATTTTAATAAAACTACTTGGAAAAATGTGTCTACATTTGTATTAGCCTAGAGAAAGATGAAGGTGTTGGCATTTAGTTTACTCAGTGGGAAGAAAAGGGCATAGAGGTGTGAACAAGGTCGATTTTTTCTTGCAGGTCTTTGTTTTGTTTCTCTGATTGCAGTAAATAATCTTTACCTTTTGAGGTTTAAGAGAAATTTAATAAGAGTTTTCTTTGAAACAAGATGGGATCGGGAGGGAGACAAACCATAAGTGACTCTTAATCTCACAAAACAAACTGAGGGTTGCTGGGGGGGGGGGGTTTGGGAGAAGGGGGTGGGGTTATGGACATTGGGGAAGGTATGTGCTTTGGTGAGTGCTGTGAAGTGTGTAAACCTGGTGATTCACAGACCTGTACCCCTGGGGATAAAAATATATGTTTATCAAAAATAAAAAATTAAAAAAAAAAAAAAAAGAACCCATTTCACGGGGCGCCTGGGTGGCTCAGTGGGTTAAAGCCTGCCTTCGGCTCAGGTCATGATCTCGGGGTCCTGGGATCCAGCCCCGCATCGCATCGGGCTCTCTGCTCAGCGGGGAGCCTGCTGCCTTCTCTCTCTGTCTCTGCCTGCCTCTCTGCCTACTTGTCTGACAAATAAGTAAATAAAATCTTAAAAAAAAAAAAGAACTATTTCACATTGTGTAGTGTGGAAATTTGTGTGTCGCCTCACTAACTCAGAAGCTTGAAGAACTGTCAGGACCCGTTACTTGAAAGAGTATTTACTGGCTTATTACTGAGGGATCATATGACCTCAACATACATGAATCCCTGTTCTAATCATGGAAAAACTATCTGCTTAGTCTAGTGAGGAAATTTAAGTAATTCCAGATAGGAAGAATGCTTCATTCCATAAATCTACAAGTACTGTCTGTCCATATGATATAATCACATGGACTAAATCATGCCTTTTTAATCACTGGATTTATCAGCATTTACTTTTTCAGTTCCTGTCTCTATCAGATCTAAATTAGTCTGGAGGTGAGATTAGCAAGCAGCCCCAGAGGACTCAAATATTGTAGCAAATGCTTCTCTAATGAAGAGGAAAATTCAACTTCCTCAGCGGAATTGTTTATCTAGCAGTGAATCAGAAATCCACTGTCACAATATGAATGTTTTCTATCCATCACTAATTATGCTTCTCCTGCTGTCATGTAGCAGTGAGAAATCCCACAATGCATGGGAACAATAAGGAGGAAGAAGCGAAGAGATCTTCATACATTATTCCTAAACTTCGCCTTTGCCATATTTTAATCAAAGCATTCTATTTAAACAAAACCTATGTCATATCAACACATATTTTTCAATTTATCTTATAAGGAAGTCCAATTTTTAATATATCAGGTTTTCTTAATTCAAATCTATCTGCCTAGTTCGAATTTAGTCAAACTACGTGGAGGATGTGAGAAGAATAAACACGTAATCTAATTAGAGCTCAGTGCTGTGGAAAAAATCTGGTCTGAAACTGCCTAGCCTTGAATCCAAGGATTATCATTAGCGACTATGAGGAAAAATAACTTCACATCTAACTACTCCTCATCTTTGGCCTCTGGGTCTTTCTCATAAGTAGAGAAACATATATATATATATGTAAGGGAGAACATTGACCAAGCCCCTGTCAGCTTTCTTCTGCCTAGTGCTGTTTCGTCTTCCAAGCATATCCTCCAACCCCCACCCCCCATGAACTTCACCTCACCCTCAGTAACTATACCAATTCATTATTCTTTTCTTTCCCCCCCAGTAAAATATTTCTAACACATAGAAAAGCATAGAAGATAATAATATTAACACTGGTCTACCATCATATAGCTCTATCATATCTCTTTTCCTATATTTACTACAGACTGTTTTTGTTTTATTTCAGAAAAATGTATTATAGGTACATTTAAAATCACCTATGTAATTTTTTCAGTCATATTTCTATCTTTTTAGATTAACTACTATCCTTAACTTATAATCTTTTTTTTCCATTTCCAGACATATTTTAATTCTATTTTTACACATTTATAAATAAATAAGTTCATGTAGAATTGTTTTGTATTTTTAGATTTCATATAAATGTCACTAAGTGATTTATAATCTGCAATTTGTAGTTAACATTGCCTTTGAAATTAATTACTGTTGGTATTTGAGCTCTAGTCTATTCAATTTAAGTATGAATAATGTTCTCCTATGTGATTATAACACTATATAGTGTCATATATATGAGCATATATATATATTTATATGGTGTTTTATATACATAGTTTTTTATATAGTGAAAGATATATTTCCTGTTAATGGGTATTTGAATTATTTCTAATTTCTCACTATTACCAGCATTAGGGCAATGAATTTCTTACTTGCATCTCTTTGAGCATAGACATTAGAGTATAAATCTAGAAATGGAATTACAGACTTGAAGGTATGCACAATCTCCACTTTATTGAGTTTAGCTAAATGCTTTCCAATGTAGAAAAAAATAATTTATACATCACCAAAAGTGTATGTTGCCTTTTGTTCCACAATCTTGCCAAAGGTTAATTTTATCAGATTATTTTTCCTAATTGAATGACTCGAACTGATTCAGGTTCATTCCTTTGTCCCCTCCCTCCTTCCTTATGTCCTTCCTCCCTCTCTTTCTCTTTTTCTTTTCCTTCCTTCCTTCATTTCTTTCTTTGGCTTAGTTCGGATATCACCTTCCTCAGGAAGCCTTGCGAGATACACAAAGACTAAATTAGTAGTTCTTGTGCTTCCATTTGTAGTTCAAGTTAGCACTTTGAATATTGCATTAGAAAGACCTGCTTACATGTTTTTTCTCCCCATTTCCACTCAGCCTTCTAATGAAAGATATAGTGTATTTGTCCTCTTTTTATATCCGATGTTGTGGTAAGTTTTTATTGAATTAGTAGATTCATGTTATGAAGGAGAAATCCCAAAGGAACAAAATTGGTAATTGGCATCTTGTAGGAAAGAATTCTTTTAGTTATAAAGTAGTCACAATGCTGAAAGCTACAGGACAGTGGATTTAGTTACAAAATAACCCCCATGTTGGGAAATCCTTTATCTGTGACACATATCTGTGTATATGCCTATAGACAGAAATGACCCAGCCAGAGAAATTATCTAATGTATTTGCCGTATTTTTTTTTTCAGTATGATGAACTATGTGACCGATTTATTTATTTTGGTCAAACAAAATGGAAATGTAACACAACAGCATACTTAATTTTCAAAGCTAAAAGGTGTATTTGTGGTTTTCTTTTTATTCTTTTTATCCTTAATTTTTGTTCTTCTTAATTCCTTAAGGCATACTGTGACCATAGCATCTATTATGAATATACTGACAAGAAGATCTAGTAATGATTGGCATGCTTTATCAGCCATCACTGAAAGTGACACTTGAGGTGCAAGCAGGTTGTACCCCATTTCCTAGTGGACTACAGGCCTGGACTGGCTGAGAAATCTTACTAATTAGGACTGATTAGGATTGATTGTTTTATTTGCTCTTATACATAGCATTTCCACTTTTACTACTATCAGTAGCTAGTCAATCCCAAATGTTCCCTTAAAAATCATGTGGAAACAAGCAGATTTTAAGAGTGTAACATAAAAAAAAAAAAAGAAAGACATGTTATTATGAATTGAGTCAGCAATGCCTTTAATTTTAAGGTGAAAATAGACCTATCTGTTTAGGAAGTAATGGAACACTCTCAGAACTAAATCTTAAGTTTTTAAAAATATAATAATTGCACCAGCTTAGAAAGACTCTTCATTGTAAATTATAAACATTATTGTAAGAACAGTCTGGGCAAAGTTAAAATGACCATACCTAAAATTCTAGCTAAAACACAGGATGAAATAGTTTGATAACAAGAGCAATAGGCTTAGAGAATAACTTACACACTGAGTTTCCCAGTTCTTGCCAATGATGTGAGTTAAGGCAAGTCAGAGCCTCATCTATGAAATGAATGGACTTGAAGGAAGAGACTAGGACCAAAGAGTCTCTATAGGTTCCTTTTTATTTGATAGCTCTTTGTAAAACAACCTTACCTGATGCACAAAATAACTTAAAAATAGCTACTCTAAAATATCAAACTATATTTAGTCAAGGGACAACAGAATAGCTTATAGACCCTCAGCAAATATGTCACAATGGAAAAAAAAAAAAAGCTAAATATGAGATGCAGGTTAGGATACGGACTGTGTTGTTCTTTCATTGTTGCTTAGTATATGATAAAAAACAGTTAGGAAATATTTTCTAGTCAATTCATACTCTTGCGGAGCAGAAAGAAATATATAAGGAAATTATAGTGCATTGAGGGACAAGTCTTTCCAAGAGAAAACCAGTGACACAATCTAGAGTACAAACCAGGCTTCTTAATTTCTGGGTATTTTCTGTATATGCTGTCCCTACAGTTTTCACTAATAGGTTATAATAATTTTTATTTTTGAGCCTTATTTTGGCAAATCGAGAAGGGAGGTGTTGATAAATTTTGACACTGCTGTATGTAATGATTAAAAAAAAAAAAAAACAACCCACAATTGTTACCAATATCAGTAAGAGTCATCAAATATACTACTTTTTCTTCATCATTTAATGAATAGGTCTAGGCTGCTGCTAGTCAATATCATTTTTCAATACTTATCTGACTAATCATGACCTTTCCAACATCTATTATAACCTGTGCACAAGCTGTGTATCCCTATTCAAAGAGAAACTGACTAGGGATTCACAGATGTATTACAGTGGGATAAATTTTATGGAAATATTAATAGGCTTTATGACTTGGGACTTCATGAAAAGGGGGAAAAAAATCTATGCCACATAAATAGTGTACCAGGAACAGAAAGCTATTCACAGAGGTATTCTACAGCAGACTAAATAAAATACACAGATTATTTTTTTTTTTGAGGTAAAAAGCAAACAAAACAAAACAAAACACACACACAAACCTTTCTTCATGGCCTCCATCACAGCATGCTAATAAACCTCACCCTCCACTGCCAATTAAGATTTAGCAGGGACAAGCCTTGTCCAAGCAGTGTATTGACAGTCAACCCATATGGATAGATAAAGTGCCAAATTACTTTGGAAAGCAGAGTCATGCCCACGGATTAAGTAAAAGATAATTTGTATTCTAGCTTTTGTGGCATCAAACTCTGAACTTATTTAATACTGCAATAATCAGATCATCAGCCTTAGGAAGGTTCAGCTTAGTTCAAAGCAGTGACCTGCATTTTTATGGACACTAACTTTGGAAGCGATTTATGTATATATTCAAGCAAACCTTTACCTGCACAAGTTTGATTGGATTCGTCTTCGTTGCTTCCACAATCATTAGCTCCATCACAGAGCCATCTCTTGGGGATACAGCGATTATTCTTGCATTTAAACTGATCATCAGGACAGCTATGATTGACTGGGGAAGGGTGGGAGGGTGAAGAGAGAGGAGAATCAGGTTTAATAATTTAAAGTTGGATAAAATTATGATTATTTTAAGTTACAGTTAGAGACAACTTATAATAATTATATTATAGTACAATAAATGCCACAGCTTCTTTCATTCATTGTTGCATATTTTATAGAAAATATTAATATTTGAGGCTCTCTTAAAATGTAATACTTTTATAGAAGACACCAAGTAATAAAATCTCATATAAAAGGAAACATATTCATTTGTTCATGTCTTCACTAAAATCAACTGTATCACGAAACTTGTTTTCCCATCCCTTATCAAAGTAACACAATTTCAGAATTTTTACCAAAAACATTTAAAGTAACCTCAATTTTTAAAAAAATTTTTATAAACATATAATGTATTATTAGCCCCAGGGGTACAGGTCTGTGAATCGCCAGTAAATTAACCTCAAATTTTAACATGAAACATAATAAGTATGTATCCAATAATTCAGCCATGTATCAAAGATACATTTTCTTAAGCCACACATCCATTCAGAACTTTTTGAAATATTAAATAAGGCTCATTTTGTTATGCTTTTCCCAGTGTTTCTTGGGACTGGCAGCAAAACTTGGAGTTGATGTTAAATATGAGATCCTGCATAATTCTATTTTTATTTTTTTTAAAGATTTTATTTATTTATTTGACAGAGATCACAAGTAGGCAGAGAGGCAGGCAGAGAGAGAGGGGAGAAAGCAGGCTCCCTGCTGAGCAGAGAGTCTGATGTGGGGGCTTGATCCCAGGACCCTGGGATCATGACATGAGCCTAAGGCAGAGGCTTTAACCCACTGAGCCCCCAGTCGCCCCCCTGCATAATTTTAATAACAAAAATGACCATCCTGAGTTTTCATGCCTAGTGCAAACAAATAAACATGAATCCACAAAATATACTGTGGACAAGATCAATCCTCATATGGGAAGCTGTGCACAGCTAAGGATTAAACCTCCAATATCAAGCACAGCAGGAGGCCATCTTAAAGTTAACCTTCTGTGATTATTTTTCCTGCATCCTGGAGGCTAAATTCCTAACTGAATTGGCATGCTCCTCAGTATTTGTTTCACCACTTTGTGTTCTTTTTGAAGTAATTTTCCTTGTGCCCAGTAGTTGCACTTCTGTATGACAAAAATAGATTTTAGTATTAGTTTTCCTTAGAATTCGAAAAAAATAGCCATTTTATCATGCTGTTGCATAGCAAATGTATGCCTTTCCAGACAGTTTCTACAAACACTATTTCTTTAAAGTAGTTTAGGTGAGAAGTGGTTTTATCACTTTTTTAGAAAGTTTTTATTCATGTACAGTAAAAAAAAAATTATAATGGAAAAAGCCTTGTGTTTCCTGGCATTTGAGCATGATTAACATTTTCTACTCACTTCAGGGAGTTTAGCAAGAATAGATGCTCAGGAGAATAAAATTCATCCAATATATTAGAGGGTCAAGATTTTAAAGTAGCAAGATTATGCCAAAATTCTTCAGTAAAGCTTAATAAAGGACTTTTGCAATTTTCATCAATGATGTAAATCAGAGTTCAAAAAGGAGGCATAAATACAACCCATAGGCCTGTGATTTGGAATTGAGAAGCTAAAGGATAGAAAACAGAATGATAACAGAATTCAAGGGCAAAGTTTATTAGCATTTAATATATAAATACTCCTCTGAAATGAATGACATAGTGCTGGCATATTAACCCTGGGACCTCAAGATTATGACACTGCTCAGAATCACTGCAAGTTTAGAAAAAAATCCCATATTGCTGGAAGGTGGCCAGAGATATTTAGTTTTCTGTTGCCCCTTTTGTTTTGTCATTTATTCTCCACATTCTGGATGCTATGTTAGACTCTGACACTACAAAGACACTACAACATAATGTGTCTCCTCATAAAGATATCCATCTCTTAGATGCACCAGAGAAGTAAGGATATAATTGCAATATTGTTTGGTCACTACCATGAAAATGAAATATACATGATATGTTTCACTCCAACTGGTCTGTATGGAGATTTTTCCAAGTTCACAAAAGACTTCCCTATAAAGGTCATGGTAAACCATGGTGATTTCCATAAGCTGCAGTGTTATAAAGGAGAGAAACAGAGGGCATTTTGCAGAGATCTACTTATAGTCCAACTTGTTATATTAGAACAAAGAAGGTAAGTGTATACATGATAGGCATTGAAGACTAAAATTGCAAACCTGAGTCCTAACATGTTTTTCTGTGAATCAATGGATTTTGGAATTTATCTTGTTGGTTATGAATTTACTGAAATAACAATATTTGGTCTCATTCTATAGATACCACTCTGGAAGCAGTTTGGAAAGTGGGTTTTAGTTATGGGAGCAATAGTAGTAGGAATAATAGCAGGGCACTTATTAAATGAATCTAGGATGTAAGACTAACTTAGCCAGTGAAGTTCGAGAGGGGATAAAGATGAAAAATTAATTATACAGAACTGAGTATGGACTATAAGTGAAATAGAAGATTGCCTGAAAAGCCTTTAGTATACGTTTGAGTAATGGTATGGGAAGTGATGAAAATTATCAAGAAAAAAGATCCTGACTAGGAATTTTAACACTACAATTATCAGTATACGATGCCTTACATCCTCATAGAGAAAATGAGTTTCTTTGTGAATTTGTGAAAAGAACAATCACACAGGGAATAGCGTGAACCTAAAGGAACACAACATGAATATTGTGATAAAGTACTTGTGCTCTGCGCAGGTGTTCTGTGACTATGCAGGAAGCTGATATCCAGGAGTATTCACTAAAACCATGAATAAACACTGTGAGTCAGAGGTGATGAGGCAATTAATTTAATCAATAAATAATACATCACTTGTGTAAAAAAAATGAGAAAAAACCTTTTATCCTTAGATGACATGTTCTCCCACTTTGAAATTTTTGTCTGCTTGTACCAATTTAGTATTTAATATGGTATTTTTGGATTTGTACTTTACAGTATAGTTATTAATAGTGTTGGAAACATGGAACATGTAATGTTGAAGTCAGAGTCCATGCTTGAAAATAAAGGAAAAGTAGTGTTACATTCATGTATTAATTATAACTTACATATTACCTATTTATATACAACTGGAAATTGTATTTTAAAAACTCATATTCTTGGACTTTTGTCCAAAAATACAGATAGTTGTACTATATAGATGCCTAGACCAATTCTGTCATTTTTTAAAAAAATTTTGTTCA
Source organism: Mustela nigripes (assembly GCF_022355385.1). Classification (NCBI taxonomy): domain Eukaryota; kingdom Metazoa; phylum Chordata; class Mammalia; order Carnivora; family Mustelidae; genus Mustela; species Mustela nigripes. The sequence continues at coordinate 88,861,822 of NC_081559.1, read as the reverse complement.
TTTATTTGAGAGAAAGAGAGAGAGCGTGGATGGGAGGCAGGGAGCAAGGGGCAGAGGGAGAAGGAGAAACAGACTCCCCACTGAGCAGGGAGCCAGAAGATGCATCCATCCTGGGACTCTGGGATCTTGACCTGAGCTGAAGGCTGATATGTAAACAACTGAGCCACCCAGGCAACACAATTCTGTCCATGCTTAGTAAAAGATCTATAAAGCTTGATTTTTATAATCTTGGTGATGCAACATGGGGGCTTAAGTGGGTACGAGAAGAATAAATGAAAGAAAATGGGATTGGGAGGGAGACAAACCATAAGTGACTCTTAATCTCACAAAACAAACTGAGGGTTGCTGGGGGGAGGGGGTTGGGATAAGGGGGGTGGGATTATGGACATTGGGGAGGGTATGTGCTTTGGTGAGTGCTGTGAAGTGTGTAAACCTGGTGATTCACAGACCTGTACCCCTGGGTATAAAAATATATGTTTATAAAAAATAAAAAATTATATAAAAAAAATTAAAAAAAAATAAAAGAAAAAGAAAAAGAAAAGAAAGACAAGAAAATGGAGGATTATCAATTAACTCAATTATTTCAGCCATTTTAACTTGGAAAATGTCATCATCAATTGAAAGAAAAACATTTTCTTTTTAAAATAATTTATCTAAGGCAAATTAAAAGACTAAGGACACATATGCCATCACATTATTCTCTCCATACAAAATATTTTATATATCTCAAAACCATACCATAATGACTCTAGTCAAATATATTCTCAAATTGTTATTTAATGTGTTTTTCAAAGTATCCACTTTCAAATATGTGGGACAATTCCTTATCCCAACCAGAAACATGAAACTATTCCTATTGTGGGAAATGGAAAACAGCTAAATAGAAGCCAAATGGCGAGAAAATCAAACTTTTAATTTCTATCTGAGTGCTTCATATGTGTCTCCTACCATGTACTGAGCCAACGAAGTTAGGTAATAACTAGATCCAAAACCATGTTTGTTTCCTTGGATCTACTTCAAGGCTCTGTTGCCAAGGAGCAATGGAGTGGATCCTGACCTTCTGTGTGAGTTAATTCTGACCTGAGGGAGTTGCAATTGATTTTCCACATCTTTAAATTCAGAGATCCAAAGGATCTTCTGCAGCAACCTTGTGACAATGGTGTGATGGAACTGACAGCACAGAAGAGGGAAGGGGAGGACTTCTGGAGCTACCAAAATGATAATATTAAAGATGTAAAAGCACAAGAAAAGCAGTATTTTAAAACCATGCTAGGAGATAATCTAGTCTACTCTATGTAAAAGGATGACTGAGGGGAAAAAATAAATAAGTTCAATTTTTATCAGATATTTTTAGATTTCACAAACTGCTTTGACAGTTCACAAGCTGAAATACCCAAGGAGGGTGCCAGGTGGCTCAGTGAGTTAAGCTTTGGCTCAAGTCAAGATCTCAAGGTCCTAGGATCAGAGTCCCAAGTGGGAAATCCCTGCTCAGCAGGGAGCCTGCTTGTCCCTCTCCCTCTGCCCCTACCCTCTGCTCTTGCAGGTACATTCTCTCTCTCAAATAAATAAAATCTTAAAAAATAAATAAATAAAAGACTCAGGAAAAATGTAGTATCACTTGAAGGAAAACGTACAGCAATTTACTGAATCTTCATCACTTCCATCTAGACAGTCATCATCACCATCACATTTCCAGCGAGCTTGGATACAATGTCTGTTTTTACAGCGGAATTCTCCAGCTTTGCATATGTGAGGCAATATTTCTCCAGGATTAACTAGGGTTAAAAAAGACATATGAACAATACTAGCCATATTCAGTTTGTTATGATGTCAGCTTTGTTTTAATAACAAAAATACTTAATCATTACATTTTGTCAAAAATATGAAAATATCTTAACATTGCATTGACAACAATCTCTGGAAAGGAGAAAAGTTTAAGTTTTTCTGACAATAATTATTTTACTAAGAATTTTAAAAATTTATTTAAACAACTGTCACAAAAATAATTAGTAATACCAATAATAATAATATAACACCACCTATATTCATGGTAGGTGTGTAGTTTTACTTTTTAAAGGGCTTTCATTCATAAGTACAGCCATGATAATTATATTAATTTGCTGGTGTGCAAGTGGGAGAAAAATTCAGCTCTGTTTGGGTATTCTTGGAAATACTAAGTTAATAAAAAATGATCTCATTGTACATCCAGATTCTATGCAGCATTTTCACTATATACCCCATATTCTCTAATCCAATGTTAGGGATTCTGTTGATTGGGATTTATTCACAAATTGAAAATGTTATTATTATGATGATGATTTTTGTTCTATTTCAGTGAATTTCATAGGAGTCTACAAAAAATAGGAATATGTGGCAATGGTTAAAATAAATGATTGGTGTTTCGTGGACTGAAAAATATATTGAATTATCAAAAACTGGTTTATTGTTAAGAGAAACAAAAGTCAATCTTTTATCCCAGTCCCGATGGCTTTAAACTTTATTTTGGATTACTCATTTGGATTGATGAACTGTCACAAAACCTATATACATGCCAATAATAAGGAATGTCGAGAAAACATATTAGTCATTGCTAGAAAGCTTTGTGTTAGCACTCCTTTAATCCTTGTATTTCCCCTGCTCCAATGAATGGAAGAGGAAATGTGACTCTTGAGCTATAACTGTGGAGAATTTGCTTCAGAGAGTTATGCAGTGAGGTACAAGGCATGAGGGTTCCTGCACCTGGAAAATAAAAACTAACCATTAAACCCAGACTTTTAAGGTTTTAGGGTAAAAACTAATCAGTATGGTAAATGAAATATTCAATTATAACAAAGGTAAGGTTGTGTCTCTTCTATCCCCTCTCAGACAAGCAGACATTGTATGTGTAGGGACTGACAGTAAGTTTGTCTCTTTTTTTAACTCTAATCCTTATCAATAACAAAATGCTGAAGCAGCAATTTCTCTAATGATATAATTTCTGTAAGGTCACTTGAAAGTAAATAATAATAATAGTTATTATTATTTTTATCTATATAGAACAAGTCCCAAATAGGAAATGACAACAATATAAAAACAAAAAGGGGAGCTCACACGGTCTTCTATTCAACCCAAGGATGTCTTTTTGTAGCAGCAACTGGGACAGAGAATAGCAACCAAAGCAAAGTGGAAATACATTGGGATATGTCTATGCCTTTCTAGGATAGAGTTTTCCTCTCAAAAACTCTAGAACTGATCACTGATGATGTGCAAACTTTCCTTGTTTTGAATCTCAAGTTTGCTCAACTGGACCCTAAGATTTTTGAGGTTGGTGTAATTTCTTCCTTGAATCCATATAAGCCCAGCGTAAAACTAGGCATTTAATGAAGGGCATTTTGATTAATTTCTTTCTACAATGATTAAGACTAATAGTCAACAATCTCTCAGTTAAAAAAACAAAAGCAAAAACAAAACAAACAAAAAACCGTCAGATAAGAAACTTAATTTGAGATGTAATCTGCTTCCTCCTAACTTAAATTTAGCTTTAAGATTTTCTTTAGTCTCTCTATAGCTGACTTCAAAGAAATGCTACATCAATTCAATTGTTTCACAGCTTGAGGATTTTAAGATGATTTCAAGAAATCATCTTTTTTTCTTCTGATAATCCCACCAATTTAAAAAGCCTAGCTTTCACATGGTCATTTGATCAAATAAACCCAACTGACAGTTTTAAGAAATGATCAAAAATATCCATATCAAGAGTGAAATTATAGCTGCTTCTGAACTATTACAACTATATTAAAGAAGAGTAAGATGCCTGGGGAAAGACAAACTACCCCCCACAAAATTAATATTTAAAGCTAAATATTCTTTAACAGAACCAATTTGGAGATATGATCTTTAAGTCTGCTTAGAGTCTAAATGTTTTTCAAGAGATATTAAGATCTTCATGGAAAGAATGCAAGTAGGCAATATTTTCAAACTTGTTTTAAATATGCTTTCAAATATGTGTGTATTGCTAGTTATTTTTAAATATTTGCTAATACAAAGGTAGAGTTTTTAAAAAAATATGTGACAACAATGTCCAAAGTTTCATTTTCTTTTTCCGTAACAGTTAGGAACAATTGTTTGAAAACCAACAGAGCCAACTTCCTCATATAAATTCATTTTTTTATATTTACTGCTGATATTGACTTATATCAATATCATTAGTATGTATCATTATCATTTGTAACAGTAGTTAGACATTGCTTATACCTGTAAGAAAAGATATAATGAAACATACACAAATATCTTTGACATTTTAAAGCATATCTGTAAGTCTTCTCGACACTATAATTTGTGGGGCAAGAGGCATTTCTCCATGATATTTCCATGTATCTTGTTTCAGCTTTTATTCTGGACATTTTTTCAAGGATGCTTATATAGCTAACAGCCTTGGAAGACAGATAATGCCATCTTCTACAGCAGAGAGAAGTTTTTTTTCCTGGCTAAAATAGTAAAGATAATGTCTCCCTTCAGGACAATGGTTGGACCAGTTTTCTGGCAGACTCATGATTGGGTTTTTCAGTGTGAATACGAGTTCGCTGGGAGTACAGCATTCACCTAGACCTGCCTATGCATTGCCCCTGTATGATTTGGAGCTGGATGGGACAAAAAGAATGAATATTAACATGAAACTTATGCTGCCTGCTACAACAGGAGTAATAAATCTTCTGTGTCTGAGCCAGGAATTGTATGTCTTCTGTCATAATCTAGGAATCTTTGACAAGTTGACATGTTAGCTTGCCTAGGGTAAAATCTCAGACCCTTCAGAATTGTTGACCTAACAGTAAATATTTAACAAAATGCTGGGTTTTATTTTATAAAAAATACTTATTTCCAAAGTCTTTCAAGGTATATGACTTCACTGGTTTTGCTAGTCCTAACCTAAGCTTCCAGATGTAACTAGTAGTATGCCACACAGAAACCATACTATCAATATAATCAGATATGGGCACAATTTGTAGCACTAGAAGACACTTGATTTTTGAGCTAGGAATATCCATTATAAAGAAAATGTTTAATGTTAAGTGGTAATCTGGATAAGATGGCAGCTTTGACATTCAAAAAGCATGGTCTTTACTCAAGCATTGACCTAACTCTGTGGAATTGGGCAGCCATGTCATTTGTCATAGTACCCTAGCTAATGGCCAGACAATCTACCTACTTTTGTGAGAATCAATGAGATGAAAAAGCAAGTATATTTGGCATCACATAAGAGAACTAAGAGTACCTAGAAAAAATAAGACTAGTATTCTGTATACCTTGCACAAACCTTTATAAAGGAGTCATTTTATAAATAATTTTTATATACCTAATGTTTCCACTTGGAATTCTTGAATGTAGGAAGGACAATGTCACATAAAGAACAGAATAATACCTAGACTAGAACAAAGCATAGAGCAGATATTAAAAAATACTTGCTGCCTAACTTACTGGAGGTAGCAGAGACATAATTATATATTACAGATATATATTCTATATAATTATATATATGTGTGTATATATATTATTATTTATTATAGTGAGAAATTCTATCTCTGGAAACTATATACATACTTCAGGAAAACAATATCACTTCAACTGGCTCAAAAGCTAATAGTCTTCTACCAGCATCCAAGATCACAGGAGAAATTAGAAATTAGAAATTAGAAAGGAAAAAAATCCATGTGTAGATAAACAGAAAGAGTGATGAAGATCCCCCTACACCAAAAAAAAGTGGACATATAGGAAAAGCTCCATGTATGGACTTTGTTCTGATGTTTAATGTGACTGAACCTATATAACACTTGGGTGTTGGACAGACACATAGATTGCTTATAATATAGTACTAGAATTGCAAGTTTTGCTTCAGAGCTGTGATTTGTACCATGAATTTGAAAAGTGATGCAAAACCTGTAATTCTACCACCACGGTCACTTCTAGTAAAAATACTACAACATGATATCACAAGTAAGAAATCTGACAAAGTAATAATAATCCTTTAATTTAACCAGGATCAAAATAAAATAACATGAATCATAGCATTCCTGGTAAGAAACTGTCAGGTCTCAAACATCCTATGATACCTGCTGTTAGAATATTGAAATTTAGAAGGTCTCTGCATGACTTGTCCATGCACTGCAAAAGGAAATATGCCTTCTAGAACTACTTCCCCGTAAAAACTGGAGATTACTGGAGTTGATGTCCAGATCATACTGATATAAAGGGAGAAACCCTACTATTAAACTGGTTTATTTTATTTTCTTCTGGAATCAGCTCAGATTTGGATCTCAGCTCAGCAACTAAACTAAATGCGTATGTTCCTCACCTTGTTTAATAAGCTGTGGGCCCACCAGCAATTATCTATGTTTGTCACTTTGCTTTGTTTTTCAATCCCAGTGTGATTAATGTATCTAAAGTAATGATTGTCTCTTCTGTCAAGCGATCTTTTTGCTGTTGACCATATCAAAATTATGATAACTTAGTCATAAAATCATGAGCCCTAGAACAACAAATAAAATGAAGTTTTCCTATGGTCCCTATACACTTCACATTAGGATATGTTTATTTAGAAGATTATTTTTGTATTTGGGGAGAATTTCTAACTATTTCTTTATTTGAGCAGGGGGATAAAAGAACTAAATGAAAACTTGAAATTGCAGTGTTTTTGATGCCTTTATATAAGCTTGCTTATATAGGAAGGCAGTGTGAAAAACGCTGCTATGGGTTTTGAATTTTCTCCTTTAGATCATAGCAGGATGACCTTTCATTAGATAGAGTGGTCTTCTGAGCAGCCAACCTAAGTGGTACATAATCTTCTGTGAGTACCTATGCACAGAAGGCCATAAATATTCATCTGGATGGGGCTTCTAAACTTTTTACTGCCTTAAACTTTTTACTACACATTAGATTGCATATATCCTAGAACATAAGGCTTGTCACAGCTGAACAGATAAATGGCTTAGCCATAGTGGAGCACTGTTTTTGACAGAGGAATATATCTGGTGTTCCAGAAGGTAAAAAAGGTCACAGAGTACCACTGACATATAATTGTGCAATGCTACTCTTGGATGATCAATATTTTTAAGTTGTTCTCTTAGGAGTAAGGCACATTAGAAAATTCTGTCTTTTGTTTCAGGCCACTAAAGAAGAATTTAAAGAATTACTCTCTTATTACTCTAGATAAAATTATCCTGCTATTAAAAAAATAATGACTCTTTTTAAATTTGTTTTATTTTATTTTTTGGGGGGGAGCTTAACTTACTTTCTTGGGATTATCTATATATTCATTTATTAGTTTCGTATATTGTGTTTTTCCCTATAAAAGCATCAAAATAAATTAAAAAAAAACTCACTTGATAATTGATCAGCTGGCTTTACATATGTTTCTCTATGGCTGTCAGTTCCAAGTTACTATGCTACACTAGGTCTCATTTCTAATTGTGAGAGGATTTGCTCATGCTACACAAGATTCATAAGGACAAAGAGTCCAGCCTACTCTCATTCTTGATTCCTTCCAGGCATGGCATTAGAATTCATCCTTAATCAATCATGTAGCATGCCAATATTTTTCTGTTGGGTGAATGCCTCTTCTGGCACAGCTTTATGCTGAACATTTATTGAGACACAACCACTGGTGTTTACTTCTGGTCCGACCAATTGTCAATGGGTTTTTGTTTATTTGATGTCATTTCAACGAGGATGACTGGAACCAGGACAATCATATCTCAATGATTGCAATACGTATTTTTGTTTTGCGTGTTAACTCAGATTACAGAGTTAATCCAGTTGAAATCGGTTCACAAAATGGTAATATAGCCTAAACTAAACTAGAAGCTGAGAGGAATCAGCATTAATGAGAAGTCAGTGACACACTCATAGTTCTTTTATACCATACTCTGCAACCATGAACTCTCTTTATAGTCCTTTTGCACTTGAATTTCCTCATCTGAAAACTAAGGCTAGAATATCATTTTTAAAAAATTAAATTCAACTTAGTTAACATACAGTGTATTATTAGTTTCATGGGTAGTATTTAGTGATGCATCAGTTGCATATAACATCCCGTGCTCATCAAGTGCCCTCCTTAATGCCCATCATCCAACTATCCCAATCCCCACCCACCTTTCCTCCAGCAACCCTTAGTTTGTTTCCTATAGTTAAGAGTCTCTTAGGGTTTCCTCTGTCTCTGTTTTTATCTTATTTTAATTTTCTTTCCTTTTCTCATGTTAATCTGTTTCATTTCTTAAATTCCACATGTAAGTGAAATTATATGGTATTTGTCTTTCTCTGATCTATTTTTGGTCTATATAATGCTCTTTAGTTCCATCCACATCATTGTAAATGGTAAGTTTTCAGTCTCTTTGAAGGCTGAATTATATTTCATTGTGTACATGTATGTATATATACGTGTGTGTATGTGTGTGTATATATCACATCTTCTTTATCTATTCACCTGTTGATGGACATCTGGGCTCTTTCTATATTTTGGTTATTGTAGACACTACTACCATAAACACTGGGGGGCATGTGCTCCTCCGCATCACTATTTTGGATAGTGTCATCCTTTCATCCTTTGGATGAAAGCAAGAAAGTGCAATTGTTGAGTTGTAGGGTAATTTTATTTTTAACTTTTGTGAGGAATTTCCACACTGTTTTCCAGAGTGGCTGTACCAGCTTGCATTCTCACTAACAGTATAAGAGGGTTTCCCTTTCTCCTCATCCTCAACAACATCTGTTTTTTCTCCTGAGTTGTTCATTTTAGTCATTCTGACTGGTATGAGGTGCTGTCTCATTGTGGTTTTGAGTTATATTTCCCTGATGTTGGATGATGTTGAGCATTTTTTCACGTGTCTGAAGGATAACATCCTTGAAAAACTTTTGCCATTAAGGTAATATGAAATGAAATAATTTATATAAACACACCATGAATTGTTTGTAACAAATGAATTATATGCTTATTTATGATTTTTTACCATTGCATTTGAAAGAAACGTGGGCAAGTTGCATGCCTATTAAAGACTAGTAGAGTTTCAAACAGACAAATGCAACAATAAATTTTCAAATAAGAATATAGATGGTTTTGTTGATTTAACATTTTTTAGTGTAACAAGAATAGATAAAATAATCTTCTTCCCTATCTCTTTTTACTGCAATTGGAGTTACATCAGCAAGGGATTGTAGATATTAGAAAGATACCAGTAGTAACAGAACAATTTCTATCTTTTTTTTTTTTAAACATATATTTTTATCCCCAGGGGTACAGGTCTGTGAATCGCCAGGTTTACACACTTCACAGCACTCACCAAAGCACATACCCTCCCCAATGTCCATAACCCCACCCCCCTACTCAAAACCCCCTCCCCCCAGCAACCCTCAGTTTGTTTTGTGAGATTAAGAGTCACTTATGGTTTGTCTCCCTCCCAATCCCATCTTGTTTCATTTGTTATTCTCCTACCCACTTAAGCCCCCATGTTGCATCACCACTTCCTCATATCAGGGAGATCATATGATAGTTGTCTTTCTCTGCTTGACTTATTTCACTAAGCATGATACACTCTAATTCCATCCATGTTGTCGCAAATGGCAAGATTTCATTTCTTTTGATGACTGCATATTATTCCATTGTGTATATATACCACATCTTCTTGATCCATTCATCTGTTGATGGACATCTAGGTTCTTTCCATAGTTTGGCTATTGTGGACATTGCTGCTATAAACATTCGGGTGCACGTGCCCCTTTGGATTACTACGTTTGTATCTTTAGGGTAAATACCCAATAGTGCAATTGCTGGGTCATAGGGCAGTTCTATTTTCAACATTTTGAGGAACCTCCATGCTGTTTTCCAGAGTGGCTGCACCAGCTTGCATTCCCACCAACAGTGTAGGAGGGTTCCCTTTTCTCCGCATCCTCGACAGCATCTGTCATTTCCTGACTTGTTGATTTTAGCCATTCTGACTGGTGTGAGGCGATATCTCATTGTGATTTTGATTTGTATTTCCCTGATGCCGAGTGATGTGGAGCACTTTTTCATGTGTCTGTTGGCCATCTGGATGTCTTCTTTGCAGAAATGTCTGTTCATGTCCTCTGCCCATTTCTTGATTGGATTATTTGTTCTTTGGGTGTTGAGTTTTCTAAGTTCTTTATAGATTTTAGACACTAGTCCTTTATCTGATATGTCGTTTGCAAATATCTTCTCCCATTCTGTCAGTTGTCTTTTGATTTTGTTAACTGTTTCCTTTGCTGTGCAAAAGCTTTTGATCTTGATGAAATCCCAATAGTTCATTTTTTCCCTTGCTTCCCTTGCCTTTGGCGATGTTCCTAGGAAGATGTTGCTGTGGCTGAGGTCGAAGAGGTTGCTGTTCTCCTCAAGGATTTTGATGGATTCCTTTCTCACATTGAGGTCGTTCATCCATTTTGAGTCTATTTTCGTGTGTGGTGTAAGGAAATGGTCCAATTTCATTTCTCTGCATGTGGCTGTCCAATTTTCCCAACACCATTTATTGAAGAGGATGTCTTTTTTCCATTGGACATTCTTCCCTGCTTTGTCAAAGATTAGTTGACCATAGAGTTGAGGGTCTATTTCTGGGCTCTCTTTTCTGCTCCAGTGATCTATGTGTCTGTTTTTGTGCCAGTACCGTGTTGTCTTGATGATGACAGCTTTGTAATAGAGCTTGAAGTCCAGAATTGTGATGCCACCAACTTTGGTTTTCTTTTTCAATATCCCTTTGGCTATTCGAGGTCCTTTCTTGTTCCATATAAATTTTAGAATTATTTGTTCCATTTCTTTGAAAAAGATGGATGGTACTTTGATAGAAATTGCATTAAATTTGTAGATTGCTTTAGGTAGCATAGACATTTTCACAATATTTATTCTTCCAATCCAGGAGCATGGAACATTTTTCCATTTCTTTGTGTCTTCCTCAATTTCTTTCATGAGTACTTTATAGTTCTCTGAGTATAGATTCTGTGTCTCTTTGGTTAGGTTTATTCCTAGGTATCTTATGGTTTTGGGTGCAATTGTAAATGGGATTGACTCCTTAATTTCTCTTTCTTCTGTCTTGTTGTTGGTGTAGAGAAATGCAACTGATTTCTGTGCATTGATTTTATATCCTGACACTTTACTGAATTCCTGTACAAGTTCTAGCAGTTTTGAGTGGAGTCTTTTGGGTTTTCCACATATAGTATCACATCATCTGCAAAGAGTGAAAATTTGACTTCTTCTTTGCCGATTTGGGTGCCTTTAATTTCCTTTTGTTGTCTGATTGCTGAGGCTAGGACTTCTAGTACTATGTTGAATAGCAGTGGTGATAATGGACATCCCTGCCGTGTTCCTGACCTTAGTGGAAAAGCTTTCAGTTCTTCTCCATTGAGAATGATATTTGCGGTGGGTTTTTCATAGATGGCTTTGATGATATTGAGGTATGTGCCCCCTATCCCTACACTTTGAAGAGTTTTGATCAGGAAGGGATGCTGTACTTTGTCAAATGCTTTTTCAGCATCTATTGAGAGTATCCTATGGTTCTTGTTCTTTCTTTTATTGATGTGTTGTATCACATTGACTGATTTGTGGATGTTGAACCAACCATGCATCCCTGGAATAAATCCCACTTGGTCGTGGTGAATAATCCTTTTAATGTACTTTTGAATCCTATTGGCTAGTATTTTGGTGAGAATTTTCACATCTGTGTTCATCACGGATATTGGTCTATAGCTCTATTTTTTGATGGGATCCTTGTCTGGTTTTGGGATCAAGGTGATGCTGGCCTCATAAAATGAGTTTGGAAGTTTTCCTTCCATTTCTATTTTTTGGAACAGTTTCAGGAGAATAGGAATTAGTTCTTCTTTAAATGTTTGGTAGAATTCCCCCGGGAAGCCGTCTGGCCCTGGGCTTTTGTTTGTTTGGAGATTTTTAATGACTGTTTCAATCTCCTTACTGGTTATGGGTCTGTTCAGGCTTTCTATTTCTTCCTGGTTCAGTTGTGGTAGTTTATATGCTTCTAGGAATGCATCCATTTCTTCCAGATTGTCAAATTTGTTGGCGTAGAGTTGCTCATAGTATGTTCTTATAATAGTTTGTATTTCTTTGGTGTTAGTTGTGATCTCTCCTCTTTCATTCATGATTTTATTATTTGGTTCCTTTCTCTTTTCTTTTTGATAAGTCTGGCCAGGGGTTTATCAATTTTATTAATTCTTTCCAGATCCTAGTTTCATTGATTTGTTCTATTGGTTTTTTTTGGTTTCTAATCATTAATTTCTGCTCTGATCTTTATGATTTCTCTTCTCCTTCTGGGCTTAAGGTTTCTTGTTTTTTCTCCAGCTCCTTTAGGTGTAGGATTAGGTTATGTACCTGAGACCTTTTTTGTTTCTTGAGAAAGGCTTGTAACGCTATATATTTTCCTCTCAGGACTGCCTTTGTTGTGTCCTACAGATTTTGAACTGTTATATATTCATTATCATTTGTTTCCATGATTTTTTTCAATTCTTCTTTAATTTCTCGGTTGACCCATTCATTCTTTAGAAGGATACCGTTTAGTCTCCATGTATTTGAGTTCTTTCCAAACTTCCTCTTGTTGTTGAGTTCTAGATTCAGAGCATTGTGGTCTGAAAATATGCAGGGAATGATCCCAATCTTTTGATACCGGTTGAGTTCTGATTTAGGACTGAGGATGTGATCTATTCTGGAGAATGTTCCCTGTGCACTAGAGAAGAATGTGTATTCTGTTGCTTTGGATGAAATGTTCGGAATATATCTGTGATGTCCTTCTGGTCCAGTGTGTTGTTTAAGGCCTTTATTTCCTTGTTGATCTTTTGCTTGGATGATCTGTCCATTTCAGTGAGGGGAGTGTTAAAGTCCTCTATTATTATTGTATTATTGTTGATGTGTTTCTTTGATTTTGTTATTAATTGGTTTATATAGTTGGCTGCTCCCACATTGGGGGCAGAGATACTTAAAATTGTTAGATCTTCTTGTTGGGCAGACCCTTTGAGCATGATATAGTGTCCTTCCTCATCACTTATATTAGTCTTTGGCTTAAAATCTAATTGATCTGATATAAGGATTGCCATTCCTGCTTTCTTCTGATGTCCATTAGCATGGTAAATTCTTTTCCACCCCCTCACTTTAAATCTGGAGGTGTCTTCAGTCTTAAAATGAGTTTCTTGGAGGCAACATATAGATGCGTTTTGTTTTTTTATCCATTCTGATACCCTGTGTCTTTTGATTTGGGCATTTAGCCCATTAACATTCAGGGTAACTATTGAGAGATATGAGTTTAGTGTCATTGTATTGCCTGTAAGGTGACTGTTACTGTATATTGTCTCTGTTCCTTTCTGATCTACCACTTGTAGGCTCTCTCTTTGCTTAGAGTAACCCTTTCAATATTTCCTGTAGAGCTGGTTTGGTGTTTGCAAATTCTTTCAGTTTTTGTTTGTCCTGGAAGCTTTTAATCTCTCTTTCTATTTTCAATGATAGCCTAGCTGGATATAGTATTCTTGGCTGCATGTTTTTCTTGTTTAGTGCTCTGAAAATATCATGCCAGCTCTTTCTGGTCTGCCAGGTCTCTATGGATAAGTCAGCTTCCAATATAATATTTTTACCATTGTATGTTACAGACTTCTTTTCCCGGGCTGCTTTCAGGATTTTCTCTTTGTCACTGAGACTTGTAAATTTTACTATTAGGTGATGGGGTGTAGGCCTATTCTTATTGATTTTGAGGGGCGTTCTCTGAACCTCCTGAATTTTGATGCTCATTCCCTTTGCCATATTGGGGGAATTCTCCCCAATAATTCTCTCCAGTATACCTTCTACTCCCCTCTCTCTTTCTTCCTCTTCTGGAATCCCAATTATTCTAATGTTGTTTCATCTTATTTTGTCACTTATCTCTCAAATTCTCCCCTCGTGGTCCAGTAGCTGTTTGTCCCTCTTTTGCTCAGCTTCTTTATTCTCTGTCATTTGGTCTTCTATATCACTAATTCTTTCTTCTGCCTCATTTATCCTAGCAGTGAGAGCCTCCATTTTGGATTGCACCTCATTAATAGCTTTCTTTATTTCAACTTGGTTAGATTTTAGTTCTTTTATTTCTCCAGAAAGGGCTTTTATATCTCTCGAGAGGGTTTCTCTAATATCTTCCATGACTTTTTCGAGCCCAGCTAGAACCTTGAGAATTGTCATTCTGAACTCTAGATCTGACATATTACCAATGTCTGTATTGATTAGGTCCCTCACCTTCAATATTGCCTCTTGTTCCTTTTTTTGTGGTGAATTTTTCTGCCTTGTCATTTTGTCCAGATAAGAGTATATGAAGGAGCAAGTAAAATACTAAAAGGGTGGCAACAACCCCAGGAAAATATGCTTTAACAAAATCAGAAGAGATCCCAAATTGTGAGGGGGGAGAAAGGGGATAAAAAGAGGTTTAAAAAGAAAGAAAGGAAAAAAAAGAATAAAAAAAGAAAGTGAATAAAGAAAAGTAAAAAAAAAAAAAGAAAAAATATATATATTAAATAAACTAGTTAAAAAACCTTAAAAAGGAAAAGGGTAAAAGTTTAAAAAAATTAGCAAAAGAAGAGAAAAAAATGAAAAAGAAAAAATTACTTTAACTGCAAAACTAAAAAATCACAGGGAGAAAGCCATGAGTTCTGTGCTTTGCTTTCTCCTCCTCTGGAATTCTGCTGCTCTCCTTGGTATTGAAACCGCACTCCTTGGTAGGTGATCTTGGTCTTGGCTGGATTTCTTGTTGATCTTCTGGGGGAGGGGCCTGGTATAGTGATTCTCAAGTGTCTTTGCCCCAGGCGGAATTGCACCGCCCTTACCAGAGGCCGGGCTGAGTAATCCACTCGGGTTTGCTTTCAGGAGCTTTTGTTCCCTGGGCGCTTTCCGTAGAGTTCTGGAGGATGGGAATACAAATGGTGGCCTCCTGGTCTCCGGCCCAGAGGATCCGTCCAGGGCCCCACTCCTCAGTGTGCCCTGAGAGAACAGCCCCCAGTAACTCCCGTCTGCTTGACCTCCGGCCGCGCTCCGAGCTCACCGAGCCTGCAACCGGTTCAAGGTAACCCCGAGCTGCGAGCTTACTGTCAGGTCTGTCTCTGTAGCAGGTTTTCCCCTGTTCCAATACCCGCAAGCTCTGCGACACTCAGACACCCCCGATCCTTCTGTGACCCTGTGGGACCTGAGGCCACGCTGACCCCGCCTGGGCTTCGCCCCGTTTTAGCCTCTGGAGCGATGTCCCTCATTGGAACAGACTTTTAAAAGTCCCGATTTTGTGCTCAGTTGCTCCGCCGCTTGCCGGGATCCGGCCCCTCCCCCCGGGGTCTATCTTCCTGTTGCTTTGGATTCACTTCTCCACCAGTCCTACCTTTCAGAAAGTGGTTGTTTTTCTGTTTCTAGAATTGCTGTTCTTCTTCTCTTTGATCTGCTGATGGATTTGCAGGTGTTTGCAATCTTTAGATAAGCTATCTAGCTGATCTACTGCTAGCTGAAGTAGTCTCAGCCTGCTACTTCTCCACCATCTTGACTCCTCCTGCACTTAGCACCGAAAAATTTCTTTTTATCATGTGATGTCATGATAACAAATTTCCTATCACAACTATATGACCAATATTGTATACAGTATTTCCTTAAAAGCCAAAGTCACCCAATTTTTATTTACATAGAGATATCCAGTGGTCAGTATCTTTTCTCTATCAATATCGATATAGATATATAGATATGCAAACTCATAAGAAATCTATAAATTTTTAATGGGGCATAGAATAAAGGAAATAGAAAAGATGATTTGGATGCCAATGATCCAGATAATTATGATTCACACAATTAAAATTAAGGAACTAATTAGAACATTTCAAGCTTAAAAAAGCCATCTAGATAAACCTAATATATACACTCTCCCTCTAACTTCCCACTATGAAAACTAAGATGAAGGATAAAAACTCACAAGATATTTGAAAACACAGTCTCTTGATCATTTGACTGACATTATCTTAAGGGAATTTTGACTATTGCAAGACCAATAAGACAAGATTCAAACATTCAGCCAGAAACTTTTCTAACTTATACCATTAAAAATTGAATAAGCCTATCTATCTTTAGGTAAAAAGAGAGACCCTTTGCTCCTGCAGCATCCAATGTAAGGTCTGTGCCTATTAACAAAGGATATACTGGCACTGTTACCTTCCATCCTTGAGAGGAATTCTGGAGATAAAGCAAAGGCAGGATAACACTTGGTGGAGGTCCATGAGGTTACTCTGTGTGTGTGTGTGTGTTTGTGTGTGCATGCACGCATGTACACACACATATTTCACCTGTTCAAAGTGTCAAAATTATTTATCTGGGATAGCAAAAAATCTGATTTTTATCAGAAAAATACCTTCAGATGAATCTGTGGTAGATACTAAATATTGAATTAAGAAATACACTTTTTTTCTCTCAATAACCAAGATAATATTTACCCTAGCAGACAACCAGAATTACATCATTCAAAGTAATGCTTAATCCCTTCCTATTAACAAACTATAGGTTTTGATAGATATTTTCCCTAAACAACAAAATAGGAATTAAAAAATAATACTACAGAACAAAGAACGGAAACCACCTTATGACTCAAAGAAAGTATACTTTATTCAATTACATTCTATAGGAATTATCCTAAAAGACAACATAAAATTCCTACTAACAATGAAAAAAATTTGCCCAAAGAAGTAAAATTCATATTTCTACTCTCAAGTATATTATCCCAGAATAAATTAAATATTATTTCTAGAATTTTGAAGAAAACTTAGCCAAGAACTAATATCCAGAATTGTCAATCACATATAAATGTAAAGGAAACCTATTTAGAAAATACAGGAACTCCAAGGTATTCAGTCTTTGTGCTCATCTTGGAGAAGCAACTTCAAGAAATACTTTATCTACCCTAAACATTGCGGAAAATTAATAATTGAACGAGGAACTAAAGTTTGAATACAACCAATGAAGCAATACAATCAGTGAGGCACTGAATCAGGTCTAAAAGAAAGTATAAAATTGATCATTAAACTAGCTATACATGTCAAAACATTTTATAAAAAGACTTATTGATATCATGCTTAGTGAAATAAGTCAAGCGGAGAAAGACAACTATCATATGATCTCCCTGATATGAGGAAGTGGTGATGTAACATGGGGGCTTAAGTGGGTAGGAGAAGAATAAATGAAACAAGATGGGGTTGGGAGGGAGACAAACCATAAGTGGCTCTTAATCTCACAAAACAAACTGAGGTTTGCTGGGGGGAGGGGGGTTGGGAGAAGGGGGGTGGGGTTATGGACATTGGGGAGGGTATGTGCTTTGGTGAGTGCTGTGAAGTGTGTAAACCTGGCGATTCACAGACCTGTACCCCTGGGGATAAAAATATATGTTTATAAAAAATAAAAAAATTTTAAAAAATTAAAAAAAAAGACTTATTGATGATGATTTGAAACACTATTCCTTGTCAGAAATCCTAAATTATAATATGAATGAAATTGAGGAAGATGAAGAGAATAGTATAAAGAAAATCAGTCTTCATCTCAAATGGTTAAAATTCAAAATAATAATAATAAAATTTAAAACTGGTGGTATTGTTCTAAGTGCTTAAAAAAGAAAATGTAACAAACTAACTATGGAGTATATTGTAAAATACTGAAGGGATCATAAACAGTAAAGAAACACACAAATAGTCTATAACAATCCATCAAAAATAACACCAAACATCAAGTAGAAAAATGAAGGTATCAGCACCACGCTCTAACCAACTGAGCTAACCGGCCACTTGAAAAATGAAGGTAAATGATTTAAAAATCATGTGTAAAAAGAATATGTAGTCACATGATAAGATGCCTATGCTCCTATTAAGAAAAAATTAACCTCTAAGTAAAGGATACTGTTGTGTAATCCAGAATGTGTAAAACTGCAATATAACTAAGAATTCTGTCTCCAAAATAAAATGATATGGGGTCTAAATTCCAAAGATCCTACATGCTAATTATGTGAATTATGAAAAGTTATTAACCCCAAGTCTACATTCTGAATATTAAAGTGAGGTAATAATAGTATCTCCCATATATGATTATTGTAAGAGCTAATGAGAACTATAAAAATTTAAAGTCCTATATAAGAATTCAATAAATTTTATCTATTAGTAGTAGTAGTAGTAAAAAATAATAACTTCCAGGGATATATAATTATAAGGAACAACATGAAAATATTTTAGTTGTTTCTTACTGAATAGTGGCATTTGGGTGTATTTTTTCATTTAAATATTTTCTGTATATTTCTTAAATGTTACTACGTATTAAATCATTTGTAAAAATTCCTTATTCATATTGTTTTTTCTTCAGAAGAAATAAAACATTTCAGTTAAGGTGAAATCTTCTTTATTATACTTATTTCTCCTTCTGCGTCCCCCCAAAAAATCCTTATAATTGATGGAAAAATGCATTTGTGTGTTATTTATGTATTATTCAATAATAATGATGAAAAATGATGGTTAACTTTACATGTCAGCTTGAATAGATAGGTTTTAGAGTGTGCAGATGTTTGGTCAAATATCACTCTGGGTGTGTCTGTGAGAGTTAATTGGATGAGATTAACATTGGAATCTGTAGACTAAATTAAGCAGGTAAGTGGACCTTACCCTAAAACAGTTTGAACTGAACGAAAAGGCCTATTTTCCTGCACATACAAGAAATTCTTGCTGTCTGACTGCCTTGAACTTGGACTTATTTTTTTTTTCCTGCCTTCATACTCTAACTGAAAGGGGTTCTTCTTGGGTCTTCAGTCTACAAGCATTCAGACCGGAGCTATACCATTGGTATTCCTCAGTTTCCAGCCTGCTGACTGCAGATTCTGGGAGTCGTCAGCTTCCGTAACTGCATGAGCCAATTCCTCATAACAAACCTCTTTCTCTATATTTACATCCTATTAGTTCTATTTCTCTAAAGAATCAAAATCAAATCATTCTAGAAACATTTTTATATTACTCTATATTTATATAGCATTGCTCCTATCAGTATGGTTAAGGGACTTGTTATAGATAAAAAGAACAAATTTCAAAAGGGTCACATTGGAATGACAAGATGCAGTAAATTGAAGAAGGTCAGTAAAAGTTATTAAAGTGCCTTTAATCCAGGTCAGTCAATTCAATTAATTCAGTATTTTGATAAAGCTTAGAATTTCCCTAAATCTCTTTTTTGCCTCTTTTTTTTTTTCTCTCCACCAACAAAAATAGAAGACTGAGCTTGTCCTAACGGTGAAGGTCCTTAACAATTTTATGAAATATTTTCTTTCTTCATATTTTATAAATATGTGTGTATATATATATACATATGTGTATGTATATATATGTGTGTATGTATATATATGTATATATATGTGTATATATGTGTATATATGTATATATGTGTATACATATGTATATATATGTGTATATATCCACATATATATATGTATATATATATGTGTGTATATACATACACACATACATGCACACACATATATGTGAACACACATATATATGATTAATAAATATTTCTCTATATATATTTTATAAATGTAAGATTATATGTATAAAATATACAAATGATAGATATAAACTGTATATATCATATATAAATATATATGTTATTTTCTATATGTATGTTTTATTACTAAACTATTTTAGTTATATTTTTATTATTAAACTATTATGCAGCAGTCACAAATGCTCTGGAAAATTTCACCATTATTCAACTGTTTTTCATAGAAATTAATTCAGTTAATTATTTGTAATATAAAGAGAATTATACCTAAGTGATTACCTGCAATTCTCTTTCCAAGATTGATTTTAATTCTTTTGATTTCATCTGCTTTTTTCTTCCAAAATACATGTATAATCAATGAATGTGACAAACAAAACTTACATGTGCAAGTTGTCCCGTTTTCATCTAAAAGTTGATTATCAGCACAGGCACAGACTCGGCCTCCTGGAATAGCCAAGCACAGTGTACTACAGCCCCCGTTATTTCCTCGGCACATATTGTCACCTGTAAGAGAAGGGAAGCCTGTATGTCAGAGAACTCTGATTCTATCCATAGTTAGCCAGTTCAAGTTCACATTCTTTCTAGGAGACATATGTAGACATAAAAATGTACACATATATATGCATATGTTTATTGTGTATTCATTAATGTAGTCAAGATACCTACTGAACCCTAAAAAAAACCCTGAAACATTTAAAATATACTATGCGCTGGGAAATAAAAGGAATTTGCATGTTGGTTAAAAAAGATAGAGGTATGTGTGCAGATAAGCACTGGGAGAGAGGAAGGTTATAGGACATGATGATGTCTCTCCAGGATAGCAGATTATACCTAGTGTATTCAAATCTGATTCTTTTCTCAAGTAGATCACTAACATTTAGACTTTAGATACCAAGCGAAGAGAAAACAAATGAGTACAAAAGGAAAGGGGCAGAATATTCTTCCCTCTTGCACAAGGAATACATTGACATGTCAGTGCATTAATGATGCTAAGGAACACAAGCTTTCTGAAAAACCTTCAAAATGAACAGCCTTGCTAGTACCAGTAGAATGTACAATGCATTAGAGTAGCGATGTTGTCCCAGTGGACCATCCCAGTAGACTTAACCAGCAGAGTACGCAACAGACATCAATAAAGGAGGGTAGATTCACAAAAGTATTATCCATGAACATTTGTGAGACACCCTTGGAAACTAAGATAAAACAGACATAAAATTTTGAAAAGGTTTGAGATGTAGGTAATCATCAGGAAGAAAGTATATTTACTTAGATGTATACCAGCAGAATATTAATATTACAAAGAACTCTGTAACACTAGCAATTCCATTAACAGAGTAAATGTCCAGACCATTTTACACTGTTGCATTTTTCAAGGTATCAATAAATAACATTTTGATTGTATCAGAAAGATCTGACTCAAACATTAAAAATAGTTTTTAATTACTTGGAAGCATCTAACAACATAATATAGTAATTTAAGTAGTACTGGCAG
The DNA here is from genome assembly GCF_022355385.1 of Mustela nigripes. NCBI lineage: Eukaryota > Metazoa > Chordata > Mammalia > Carnivora > Mustelidae > Mustela > Mustela nigripes. The sequence goes on along the minus strand of NC_081559.1, from coordinate 88,840,796 downwards.
TTAAAGCACAAGTGTCAAAAATGTGACGAAAGTGACAGATGGGGTTATTGTACTGTAGGCCTCTGGGGTTGGATGGGCTATGTAGAGAGTATTAAGAAATGAGTTAAAAAAAAAAACAAAAACTATCAAAATGTTGTTATATGCAATAAATACTTAACTCATTCCCATTGATTATCTTGTGTGTCCACAGATCAGAAGAAACAACGTCAAGCATATAATCATTTCCTTCTATTATTCTGAGAAGTAAATTAAATTTGCTGCATTTATGAGAAACAAAAATATACTTGAAAACTAAGGAAGCTAATAATTCAAGATTTAGTATCAATTTCCAAACTCAAAGGATAATGAAGCCTAGTTCAAATTTTTTCCTTAGAGGAAAAAATTTTTCCTATTATAGGAAATTCTTTCCTCATAGGAAAAAAATTGAACTAGGCTTCATTATCCTTTGAGTTTGGAAATTCCAAAAGGAATATAAAGATTTTTTAGGTAGTTTCCAGGGATAGCCATATTTATTCCATAACTATAGAAAAAAGTATCCTTCATAGGATAGGTAGGTGTTCTGAATATGCTACTCATATCGTGTATAGGATTAAATTGTATATTCATTATTTTAGTAACATTCAGATTCTTGAAAATTCGACTTAAACAAAGTATTTTGAAAATTATATGGAGAATATAAAACAGTAAAAAATAAGGAAGTACTGAAAGCAATATATCATGACACACTTTCATATTAAAAATATATGCTAAATATCATTCTTTTTTAATAGCATGAGTCATGCTTGCCATTCTCATTGAATATGAAATTTAAGTATTTAGAAACAAATTATCATTACTCAAACTTTTAAATATATTTCCTTTCTGTGAACTATAAATTTAAAAAAGAGGAATTGGTAATTATCCTGCCCTGATAGAAATCCAAAATCAAAATTAATGTGGAAATTCCATATCTTTCATAGGAATTGCCTAGATCTTTATTTTTTAGCAGTATCTGAAAATATTTTTTGAATTTATTACTCCAACATATTTTAGATAGGCTTATGTGGCAGTATTTATTGAGTTTCTAGTAGGTTGCATTTAATGTAAAAATATTCTCTTGAAAATATGATTTAGTGACTACAAACAGCATTAAAAATTGTATACATAAATATCAATGAATAATCATCAATGCCAGGGACACTTTATTATTAATTTATTTATTTATACATATAAATTTAAATTAATTCTATTCTTATAATAAACTTCTAAGGTAAGTTTAATCTCATTTGCAGATAGGACTACTAGTGAGATATGGTTTAAATAACTTTTATAATGCCTAGAAATTAATAATCCTTATTAAAATAGAGATTTAGAATAAGGATTATTATGTATTATCCTCATTATTTATAAATAATTAGAAACGGATTTTTTTCTCAATCTAAAATTCATGGCTCTTACTCTTCTTTATATATGACAAAATAAAATTAAATCAATAAAGGATGGAAAAAATAAAAGAGGAAACAACATAATGAAATCCTAGATTAAATTACTGTGGAAGCAAATAGTTTTAAAAGACTCAAATAGGGGGCACCTGGGTGGCTCAATGGTTAAGCATCTGCCTTCAGCTCAGGTCATGATCCCAGAGTCCTGGGATCCAGCCCCACATAGGGCTCCCTGCTCGTCGGGAAGCCTGCTTCTCCCTCTCCCACTCCCCATATTTGTGTTCCCTCTCTCGATGTGTTTCTCTCTGTCAAATAAATACAATCTTTAAAAAAAAAAAAAGAATCAAATATTCAACGAAAACAAATGAGGAGTAGCTCATAAAATTAAGTTCAAAATAGTGGTCTGTCTGGGCAAAAATCTTTGTCTTTTTTCCTCCAGTAAGAGAAGTGGAATTATTCTTCCCCTTATAGAATCTGGCACAGAAGGGTGTGTTTGGTAAACATTAGTTGATGAATGAATGAATGAATTTTAATTAGCAATATGACAGAAACAATCATTTGGGTGTGTAGATACAAGGTGTAAGTATATTGATACACATAAGTCTGTTTTAAGAAGACAAAGGGGGTTTTCTCATTTACATGTATTCCGTCTACATACTTTGCATTTCAAGATAGATTATTTAAAGGTGTATTATAATAGTCAAAGAACAGTAATAAAGACACAAATGATATATGAAAACATTTTATAAGCTTATATTAAAATATCAGTGCTTACTAACTCAAAAAGATACATGCCCCATATATTTATTACAGAATTATTTACAATAGCCAATATGTGAAAGCAACCTAAGTGTCCATCAACAGACAAATGGATAAGGAAAATGTGGTGTACACACACACACAAATATTATATTATACAACCACAAAAAAAGGGTGAAATCTTGTCTCTGGAGACAACATGAAAGGACTTAGAGGGTATTATGCTATGTGAAATAAGTCAGACTGAGAAAGACAAATACAATATGATTCTACTTAGAAATGGAATCTTTAAAAAATAAATAAACAAAAAGCAGAATTAGAAATATAGATACAGAGATCTGATGGTTTCCAGAAGGAAGTGGGTGGGTGAATGGGCAAAATGGATGAAGGGGAGAGGGAGATACTGGCCCCCAGTTATGGAATGAGTAGTCACAGGAATAAGAAGCAGGGCATAAAAAATACAGTCAATGATATTTTAATAGCAATGTAATGGGACAGATGGCAGCTATACTTGTGGTGAACATTAGTATAATGTATAAATTTTTCAAATCACTAAGTTATATGCCTGAAACTAAGGTAACATAATGTGTCAACTATACTCAAATAAAATAATAAGGTAAAATATCACTGTTTATAGACCTTAGTAATTTAACTTTTGTTAATAAAGTATCTTTCATTTATAGCAAATGACAGAATGTATAAATCACCACCACAAAGGAATCCCACTGTTTCATGTTATCTAAATCTTCTTCAGAATAGTGAAAGGAATAAATCCTTTTTTCTACATGCTTTCTGGACTCTTCACTTCTCAGAGTTTTATCATGTGAAGTTAAAAGTCTCTGCACCTAATATGAAACAAATAAACCAATGGAGATTTTCTTTATCCTACTTGATGGAAAGACAGTTTGACTTATAGTTTAGAAGAGAAATTGGACTTTACATTCATTCTAAAAGTTTGATAAAACTAGTAGAATGGGATTTTGAATCCAGATCCTGATTTTATCTAGAATAATTCAGAACATTAAAAAGATTATCCATCATGACTAAGTAGGATTCATCCCAGGGATGCAAGGGTGGGTCTACAATCACAAATCAATCAATGTGATAGAACAAATCAATAAGAGAAGAGAGAACCACATGGTCCTCTCAATTGATGCAGAAAAAACATTTGACAAGATACAGCGTCTGTTCCTGATTAAAACGACTCAAAGTATAGGGATAGAGGGACCATTCCTTAACTTCATAAAATCTGTCTATGAAAAAACCCACAGCGAATATAATTCTCAATGGGGAAAACCTGACAGCCTTCCCTTTGAGATCAGGAACATGACAAGAATGTCCACTCTCACTACTCTTGTTCAGCACAATACTAGACGTCCTAGAAACAGCAATCAGACAACAAAAAGAAATAAAATTTATTCAAATCGACAAAGAAGTCAAATTCTCTCTCTTTGCAGATGACATGATACTTTATATGGAAAACCCAAAAGACTCCACCCTCAAACTACTAGAACTCATACAGCAATTCAGTAATGTTGCAGGATACAAAATCAATGTACAGAAATCAGTTGCTTTCTTATACACTAACAATGAAAATACAGAAAAGGAAATTAGAGAATTGGTTCCATTTACTATAGCACCAAGAGCCATAAGACACCTGGGAATAAACCTAACCAAAGAAGTAAAGGATCTGTACTCGAGGAACTACAGAACACTCAGGAAAGAAATCGAAGACACACACACACACACACACACACACACACACACACACACACACAAAAGATTTCCATCTCAAGGATTGGAAGAATAAACATTGTTGAAATGTCTATACTGCCCAGAGCAATCTATACTTTCAATGTCATCCCAATCAAAATTCCAGTGGCATTTTTCAAAGAGCTGGAACAAACAATCCTAAAATTTTTATGAAACCAAAAGGGACTCTAAATCGCTAAGGAAATGTTGAAAAAGAAAAACAAAACTGGGGGCATCATGTTGCCTGATTTCAAGCTTTACTACAAAGCTGTGATCACCAAGACAGCATGGTACTGGCACAAAAACAGACACATAGAGCAGTGGAACAGAGTAGAGACTCCAGATATGAACCCACAACTCTATGGCCAACTAATCTTTGACAAAGCAGGAAAAAATATCCAGTGGAAAAATGACAGTCTCTTCAATAAATGGTGCTGGGAAAATTGGACAGCTATATGTAGAAGAATGAAACTCAACCATTCTCTTACACCATACACAGAGATGAACTTGAAATGGATAGAATAATTTCAGAAGAATAAACTTTGAATGATGTCAATGAATCCAAGGAAAGGATAAAATGTGTCTTTTTTCTCTTGGAGGATTATATACTCATTGAAAATTTTGTTTACATTTGCCTTGCTTTGAAGCTACTTTGTGGTGTGTGTGTGTGTGTGTGTGTGTGTGTGTGTGTGTTAGAACTCCTTAATTCTGTTAAGAACCTAATTAAACTTTGGGGTTATTTTTTGATGGTGATTATTTCCAAAATGGAAAATTTGGAAAGAAAAACAAATTTTGTGATGATGACCTTATCACTAAATGTAAATGTTAGTATTAAACACAATAATGTGTTTAATAAACAAGTCATATATCAAATAAAAATTAAAATAAAAATTACTGTGTTTGTTATACCAGTGCATTGTAATATAAGATCTCTGAATCCTGGCTTCTATAAGGTAGTCAAGAGCTTTTTAAAAAAAGTTTTGAATAATAATTTATCAGTGACAAAACTATAATGACTACAGAAAAGACATACTCTTTTCCTCCTATCTAAAAGTATAGTAGTTTTACATAATTTTCTTAAATTTGGCCACATAAATTGGTAACATAAAAACACTGTAGAGTCAGAAAAACCTGAATCTAAATCCCAGTTTATCCCTTACTCATTGTTTCCTGAGGTCAAATGGCTACATCTGCCTGATTCTTGGGTTTTTCAGATGCATAATAGAAATCAATAATATCTACCTTAAACATCTTTTATGAGATTTAAATAAGAATATTTAGCTCATTTCCTGGTAGTTAGAATTATAGTTAATTATTAGTTAATAAAATTCATATACTGGCCCTGGATGGCTCAGTGGGTTAAGCCGCTGCCTTCGGCTCAGGTTGTGATCTCGGGGTTCTGAGATCGAGTCCCGCATCAGGCTCTCTGCTCAGCCGGGAGCCTGCTTCCCTTTCTCTCTCTGCATGCCTCTCTGCCTACTTGTGATCTCTGTATGTCAAATAGATAAATAAAATCTTTAAAAAAATAAAATAAAATAAAATAAAATTCATATATTTGGCATAGAAGCTAATCGATTATTTTTAATTCTGTATAGGAGACTATTCATTAATGCACTTAGTTTGATGATTTATTAACTATTAACTATTAACTAATGCACTTAGTTTTGATAATTTCATTCTCTAAAACACGTAAGAAAAATAAAAGTGTGGTTTTGAACCTAGAGAATACGCAGGTAAAATTATGTTAATTTTATGCAATTGCTGTAATTTTTCTGAGAAATTGCAGGAGAGGATTTTAAGAATTCTTCTAGATATCTAATGTGAATAAAAAAGGAGAAAAGTTTATCAATTAAATCAGAAGAAACAACAGTAGCATATGAGAAAAAATGTTTGTGCATTACTTAGGAACTCATTCCTAAGGGCAGCTTTCTGTTTAGTATGTTATTTATCTACCTTCCTGAAACTGGCTGCTATATTAACAAATAATTTGATAAAAGCCTCTTCTAATCTGGAGATATCAAATTAGCTAATTTTCTGACAGTAAGTCTAAAAGTTTAGAAGTTACATTAATATGAATATGAGTGTTACATTAATAACCTTCCTGGATATTTTTCATGGTATTCCTATGGGGTGGGGCATGTGCGTATCTGTGTGTGATATTATCTAGCATCTACTACATACATGTGTGTATACACACACTATATGTATTTTTTTACAGATACATGTATAAATACAAATAAGTTCATATAAGTTACATAATCATATACCATAGTCTCTCAGAGAGAGAAAATACAAGGCTATATAAGACTAGTTTATCGATTCCATGAAGAAATAATCTATACCTGTATTCTATACAATTGCAACTATTTTATTCTTGGAAAAACAGTCTAAGAAGATGGTATGTAACCAAAGATTAAGTATCACAGATTATGTGTTTCTAAATATTTATTGGTATCTGGTGTTCACAAGATGCAAAGAGAAATAGCATTCTCTTTCTCATGAGAGAAATTTATAATATGGTAAAATACTACATCTGCATTTGAACATTTGAGTGCAGTTTGCTTTATAATCTACCTATTCTGATTAATTTGGTAAAAAATATTAAAAATTTAAATCCTATGTAGGTTATCCAATTTCAATGTCTATTGACTCAATGAAAATTATGTTGGCCAGACATCCTCTCCATACTCTATTACCTACTCAAAAGATCCACTTAAGTACTACTCATTCCTTAACTATAAGAAGACTGGATAGAAAACTCAAACTAATTGATTTTTTTAGCTAAGTCTATGAAAAATAATCAATCATTTTGCCCAAACACGTTCTTTCAGTAAGACAGAATATAATGGTTTCTACAATAAAATTTGTATAAAGAGTTTAGTAATTACGGTTAAGCATTGATTTTAATATCCCTTCAATTGAAATTTTTTTAAAAAGCACTTTAAAAAAGCATTGTCCATTCCAGAGATAGAATTGAACAATTATATGTCAATAGAGATGTCTAGAACACCAGGCATATTTTCTCATGAAATACAAGAGAACGTTCCACATAGTCCTATCAGAGGCATGAGCCCCATTGTATAAGATTGTGATACACCGTTCCTTTGAATATTTACTTAACATTTTTATATGAAAGGAGACTTTAACAAAATGCCTCCTTATAGAGAAATGTTAGAGGAAAACTAATATAAAATGTGTGGTAGGTAATTGTGTGTCTCCCACACATTTTCTAAGTAATCATAATCGAATAGTGATTTAATCCTTATAGGAATTTTATGAAGAAAGCATTTATTATCTCTGTTTGATCTTTTATGATATACCTACAGTTTCAGAAGAAAAAGTGCTGAAACCTGGATTTGAGCCCAAGAATTTTTTATAATAAGTCAAGTCTTTTTTATCTCATATGCTGCATTTAATTCATCTAAAGCAACTACAAGTTTGAAGAAATGAAGAATCTGAAAACATCATGGAATTTGGCTCAAAGGAGTTCAGCGATGACATTCAAGATTAACATCTTCTAGGGGCACCTGGGTGGCTCAGTGGGTTAAGGCCTCTGCCTTCAGATCAGGTCATGATCTCAGGGTCCTGGGATCGAGCCCCGCATCAGAATCTCTGCTCAGCAGGGAGCCTGCTTCCTCCTCTCTCTCTGCCTGCCTCTCTGCTTACTTGTGTTCTGTCAAATAAATAAATAAAATCTTTAAAAAAAAAAAGATTAACACCTTCTACAGAAAATGGAAATGGGAAATGGGATTGTATACTGATTACTGTAATAAAATCCAGGAAATCAATGATTGTGAAATTAAAGGGAACAACAATTGGGAAATGAAGGCCCTACAGGAAATGAGAAGAGTTGTTCCTTTTCAGGGTCTTGCCTCCAGTTCAGGGTAAACTCTCAATAATGGTTGGGGATGGGAGGAGGTAAGGAGCAGGATGGATATGAATGTCATAGAAAACATTACCATATTATCTATCTAGACAATTGTCACTATCTTTCATTACTTGTCCAGAAATATAGCTTATTCCACTTCAAATAATTTCACTTTTATTCTTTTTTGAGGATTTTCTCTTTCATTATTTATTGAAATTTCTCATTCTATATACTTCCATTATTTTATAAAATTGTATTTGTATCCCAATGAGGCAATTTTAATACAGTAGGAAAAAAAATACAAGCACTTCAATGAGAAAATTTGCTTTTAAAATCTCTAATTTAGTTGAAGTACCTTAAAAAAAGTCTTTTACTACTGGATAACTTTCTATTGACAATATATGCATTGAAAAACTCAGGATATTATTTTTTCAAACAAAATTTATTTAAATGTATGCTCATTAAATTTTCATAAGAATATCTCCATAAATAAAAGGAACTGTGACAATTTAGATTCATAACAAAAGTCTACCACATTATTTACTAAGCTGTTTCTATGTTTAATACCTAAATTTTGAGTCAAGCAATTTGTAAATGATCTAATAAATATTAATAACTCATGTAGTAAAATATATGATAATATCTGATTTTAATAAGACATGGATATCATATGTAGATTATTTCCCTTTCATAATATCTAAAATATTTAAATGTTCCTTAAATGTACATGAAACTAATCAGATCAATATACTAACAAACTTTTTATAATACTCTTCTCATAGTATGACTTATTTCAAAATATTTTCACATAATACTTCCTTCCTATGAAAACTTTTTCTCACTGCTCACAATACTTAAACTTTAAAACATTAAATGGATTTTTTAAAATTTTTTACTTTAAATATCAGTCTTCTTCAGTCTTCCTTAATCTAAGTTACCTGAAGATGACATGAAGAAGGAGAAATCCTTGAATTTCACTCAGATAGAATTAACCGGTTACTCACTTAGGCTATTTTGAACAATAAATAATAAAAGGTTATGGTAACAAAGTCTAAGATTTGATTTACTTTGGAGTGACTGGACACCTTTTTTCATAAAACTTCAGCAACACTGACAAAAGCAAAGATTTTACAAACACTGTGAAGTATTACCGTAGGTAGACCTTAGTAGAATTTTTTTTTTTTTTTTTTAAAGATTTTATTTATTAATTTGACAGAGAGAAATCACAAGTAGACGGAGAGGCAGCCAGAGAGAGAGAGAGGGAAGCAGGCTCTCTGCTGAGCAGAGAGCCCGATGCGGGACTCGATCCCAGGACCCTGAGATCATGACCTGAGCCGAAGGCAGTGGCTTAACCCACTGAGCCACCCAGGCGCCCGACCTTAGTAGAATTTTTATATAGTTTTTAATACCTTGTTGCTTTCGTGGATCATAAATCTGCAGCCCAAACAGGGGTGGTCTTTCACGCCTCAGTAATGTCACCTCATTTGTTACCAAATCTAGCTGAAAAATGGAACCGTTCATATAATCAGTCCAGAACACATAATTCCCATGATGCGACAATCCAAAAGGATGGTTCAACTCTTTCCCACTGTAAACAACCTGTAAAATATAAACACGTTGTGAAAAATCAGAACTGACCTTTAAAAATGTAACTAAACTTTTAGAGCAAAGGATATCCAAATAAGTATAACAGATAATGATCTAACTAATAACTAAATCCACTTGAAGATGGATTTCACAATGTGAGCTTATTTTCCTGTTTTTAGGACATGGTATTTGAAGAAGATCAGTTGTATTTCATCCATTTAATTCCTTTCATATATGACATTACTCATATGGTCAAGAAATGTAAACATTAAAATGACTTTGCTTGACACTCTTTCCTGCTCTTTTCCTTATGATATTCCAGTATCATAACCTGGAATGGAAATTGATCTGAGCAATTAGTGTATTGTGATATTATGTATTGTGATATCACTTATCCAACAGCCAAAGAATAAAAAAAAAAAAAAAACAAAAAAACCACATTGTCTTACATTGGGAGTGAAAGGGATTCTCCTACTTAATTGTGCCAAAGCAAACTGAAGAAATCTAGGAAATGATTAGGAGGGAGGTGAAGTTTTTAATTTTGAACATAGAAACATTTATTAGTAGTAAGTAGATAAACAAGACTCACTGGCTCATTTCAGTTCTGGTTTTCTTAGTATATTCTTTACATTCTAGTTGTATTTTGTTTTTGTTTAACTAGAGCAATCATATGATAAGTGCTGTTTTACACAGAGGCTTGTAGAAGAGGAATAAGGAATCACACCTCCAATAATACCTTTCCACTATTCACCATTTATAAAATGATATTGTATACAAGCTGAAAAAGCATTTTGTACACACTCCATTTAATATTAAAGAATTGAAGAAGTTATCTAAATAATGTGGGGTTAAAAATTCAATTTTTGCTATTACCTGAATTCATTATACCACATATTCATATACTAAAGAATTAAGTTTTTTACCTTATTTTCTTACCTCCATGAAGGCTAAAATATGCTACCATTACAATGCTGTCTATGTGGTGTACATATCAATATCTTTAGAGGAATCATACATATTTATCTGACACCTATTAAGTATGTGACATTAGGTTAAATGCCCATCAATTTTACTATTTGGGGAAAAATACTAAAAGCAAGGTTAGAGTCAACCAATGACTGAGGCAGTCTTAATTGATTACTGTACTGTTTATCTCCCAAACAGAATTCATAACGAGTAGGCTTGGCCAACTGTGCATTCTTTCTCTCCAAAAAGAAAGCATTTTGAACAATGGAAGCATTTTGATCATTTCTAACATTCCATTTCCTATCATTTAACTAGAGTTAAAGTCAGTTCATAGTGTTATATGCCCTCAGGTTATTACAAGATAAGATAGAGCTGTGTAGTCTTGTCAACACTGCCCTTTTTGGCACCCAGTCAACTCCGTCCTCCGATTTACCCAAGAATTTCAAAATTATTTTGCAATGATCCTACCAAAAGAGGCAAGAAGTTGTTGATATTTATCCATAGCAATAGGCTTGAAGTCAAGTTCATTTTGTGTTTCAACTCCACTGCCATGAAGGTCTTTATTTAAATAAATGTAGTATAATTACTTTTTCATAATGTAGAGGTTAAATTTCACCAGCAAATATTAAAGATACTTGAATAGTGTTGGGTTGCTTGGTCATAGCAAACTCGTAAATAATTGAGAAAAACTGCATTTTAAAACAGCTCTGATATTCTGAGAGCTTCTTTTTAAAATCCCACAAATCCTGGCATACCACAGTGAGCCAGTCCTGGTCTCCCGGAGGCAAGTGCCAGCTGCACTACTTAATGCTCAGCCTCCTTTAGCCACCCCACAGAGACTACTGGCAGCCACCTCAGAGGGGTAAAAATAAACTTGAAAGTATTTTTAACACAACACAACAAGGCTCTGTGAAGAAGAAGCCTGTGAGTTTAAAAAAAAAAAAAAAAAACAGTATTTTTTCTTTTACCTTCCTGTGAGTTCCATTCAAAAACACTTTTTCAATATGATCATAATAGGCGTCACACCAGTATAATGTGTTGGTGTGAAAGTCCAGAGTTAAACCGTTTGGCCACAGCATCTTTGAAGTCACAAAAATCTGCCGATTGAAGCCATCCATCCAGGCCTTCTCAATCCTTCCCACGCTGTCATCTATTTCATCTTCCTCCCAGTCTGTCCAATACATCCAACTAAGACGTTACAAACAAGAGTGCACACATGTTATTTCAAACAGCCGCCATACAGAGGGATGCTTCTCTAGATTGGGCACTGCCCTAAAATCGAATTACATTCTGATTTCTCCTCCTATCTAAATGCTCATCTGCCAAAACGAGGGGGCATCTGTGGAGTCCTCGGGGAAGTACAGATGTGTTCAGTGAAGCCATATTCAGACACACCACAGAAAACCCACTACCGCACTCACTGGTCCCATTTGCTATTTAGCCTAACATGAAGTGCCAAATACTGATTTTTTTTTGGTGTTGATACCAAGCTTGGAAAATGATTTTCAAAGCATTCCTATTTTTAAATGTTGTCCACTTCAGAAAACATATAATCAATTATGTGCTTCTGAGAACACATGGTGCCGTTAACGATCTACTCCAGGCTTTATTTAATCTCAGTTGAATTATTATTTTGTAAGACAGGCAACTGGATTGTCTTTGTATTAAAGGGTATGGTCATACTGGGTTTATTTGGCCAAGTCTAATTTGTCTTCCTCATGCAAATTATCTCTGCCTTATTGCTGCTTATTATTACCTCAAAACCCACAGAAGATGATTTAGCGGCGCATAAGTTTAATAACATCGGGTTGACTGACCTTGAGATTTTGAGGTTTAATTTCTATCTCAAACAAAAGCTTCTGCCTTTAAAAACAAGTCTTTTGTGTAAGCTATAACAGTGGGAAAGGGGGCCTTGAGCTAATGTTCTAATTCCCTCATGAATAAGGTTAAAACCCTCCACAAGTGTTGCTCCAGGGTCATGTGAAAGTTCTGGAGTTATTAATTAAAGTGTAGGTTTTAATTCAGTCACCTCATCTACAACTTTATAAAGCTCTAAAGCTTTTCTAAGCTGTTGACCCTAAAAATGCCCTTAGTAGATCCTCTGCCTCCACATTTTGTGGACCCTAAAGAATTTCTGAGGTACTTTGGGAAAAATCCGTTTCCCTGACTAAAAAATCCTACTGTGATCTAAACAGGAAGAGTTGGAACAACTGAGGATGTAACACATCATTCACTATTTTATACCAGTTAAGCTTTTTAAAAATCCCCTTAACAGTTTAAAATAATGTTGATATGTCTTTTTAGACCTAAGGAAATATATTGAGATTGGTGAACTTTATTAAGTAAAAATACATTCTAATCCTAGAAATAAACATGGAAATATGTTTATCTTGCATCCAGCATGTTCTTCAAGTGGTCTTATTATTGGAACAAATTAGGAGCAAAAAGGACAGTCATTCCATTTGCTCTAGTCCTATGTTTATTGGATATAACTAGTTGACTTCTCCTGTATAAATCAACTATGTAAAAGAGAAATATACAACTTTTATCTTTATTGATACTGCATGAAATCTTAAATATGGTTAGTCAATGCAGTTTTATTGTTGTTGATAATTTATAATTTGTTAAAATTGCAATTATCTTCCCTATAGTTTCATCTCTCTCTTTTTTTTTTTCTTTGATTCTCCAACCCAAATTGCATATACATGCAGACACATACATGAGGGGTAATTCTGGTGAATCTAAGCATAATTTATATTCTTTTGGTATTTAGAAATCATTGTTTGTGATCTGATCCATTATCTAAGATTATTTTTATTCAAACAGAATATAAGAAAAAATTTAAACAAGGGTGCTAATCTAACCAAGGCTAGGTATGTGATCATCATCTATCAATTTCATTACATGATGAAATGTTATATTGTGGAAGCCTTATAATCAGTATGAAATGTGGTGATTCCTAAACATAGAAAATAGGAAATATAACCTATAAAGTAAGCAGAAACTAATATAAATATTTTTATATGTGGAACTCAGGTATTCATTAAATAAATATTAGATTAAGTAAGCCTTCTGCTAATATGGAAAGAAAAATTGCACCTCTATTTTTCAAGTCCTGTCCAAATAGTTATTTGATGAAGTCTATTTCTACCCTTTTTGTGAAAATAAGATCTTTCCTTTGTTTCTTAGTGACATTTCTTTTTAGTTTTTTAAATAATGTTTGTTGCATTTATGCCTTATGTGATATTTAATGGTGTTATATGTCTGATGGTTTTGATTAACAATTAAAAATTAAAATTATTAATGGCAGGGATTATTTCTTATTCATATTTGTACCCTATAACACTTAGGTTAAATTTGTTGATATTGATCATATCAATTATATTATATTATATTATTTTATATTAAATAAAATAAAATAATATTATATCATGTGGTTGCCTAGACATATTTAAATTAAGCACTTCTATGCCATGGAAAAAAAACATAAACTTTACTGTTAAAAAAAAAGAACTCAATTTAGTGTTACCATAATAGCTACTGTTAACTAGAGGGTGTGACACTATTAATTGAGATAGGGATACCAGAGATCATGTTTGAGGGGAAATACGCTCTTAGCTTTGGACGTACTTACTAAAGGTAATATTTTGAGAAGTCAGGACTGGAGATGCAGGTTTCTAAGTTACCAATATAAATTGTGAAGCGCGAAATTACTGGAAAGGTGGGAATTCATCTGTAGCTATCAGTTTGAGAAACAGTGCCATCATGACCAATTCTTCCTCCAGCTTTATCCCCATTTCTACAACTGTTGAGGCCTGACAATTCCATTCTTTCAGTGTCTCTTTACTCAATCCCCACTTTTCTATTTCTATTACACATGCTGTACTCTTTTATCCTGTTTCAAATGGAACTTCTAATAGGTTGTTCCCATACAACTATCATATTTCTATTACTTTTCTTCCTAAATCATGAATTGAAAAATGTGACTTTTATTCTCAAAACCTTCCAATTACTCTGCTGTCAGAAGAAAAAAAATCCTATCTTTTAACCCCAACATTGAAGATTTCTGCATATTTGTAGTTTCACCTCCTACTATGTTCCTTTTTTTTTTTTAAAGATTTTATTTATTTATTTGACAGAGAGAGATCACAAGTAGGCAGAGAGGCAGGCAGAGAGAGATAGGAGGAAACAGGCTCCCTGCTGAGCAGAGAGCCCGATGTGGGACTCGATCCCAGGACCCTGAGATCATGACCTGAGCCAAAGGCAGCGGCTTAACCCACTGAGCCACCCAGGCGCCCGCCTACTATGTTCCTTCACATACCCTCTGCCCTAACCTTAGTGAACTCATCTCATCTCAAAACTGCCATTAACATCCCTGCCTCTAAACACATACTGAAAATGTCCTGTCGGAGTACAGTGACTAACCTTATGACTGCTTACGACTGCACATCCTAAGCTCCTAAGACCAAATCTACTCATGAGAAATCCTGTTCATTCTCTGAAGCTCAATCCTGAATTGAAAACCTCAATGATTTTTTGAAGAACATTATTTCATTCTACTTTATATTATAGATGATTTGTGTGTGCATGTGTGTGTACACCAAGCACACCAGGTTACAAACTCCTTGAGGGCAGTTACTGTCTTACTGATTTCTATTGCTCTATATGGTAGTTAATCAAGAATATATTTTAATAAAGAAATAAATGAACAAATTTTTACTGATTCTGTCATTGTTTATGAAACTTTGGATAAAGCTTAGCTCTGAAATGAGTGATTTTTGTTAACTGGCTATTATAGTAGGAAAACCCTGTAATTCTTTCCTCTTGTATACAGTTACAAATAGGTATTATCATAGGAAAAAATGTAAATAAATCAAGTTTCTCATTTTTGATGTTCTGTGAAGTTATATTGTGCCTAATGTAAGTGGACTTTCCAAGGTAAAGTTTTGTCTTCTTTTTTAAAAATTATATTATGGTCAAACAATTATTTGGACAATTAAATTCACACAATTCTACTGTTATTTTCCAATCCATTCTCCATAGAACAGTCAGATTAGACTTTTTAAAATATGTATTTAATTCTCACTTCCCTATTCCACACTTGCACTGAAGACAAAGAACAAAGCTCTCCTCCAGGCAGACAAGATCCTGCTTCCTTTCCAAACACATCTTTATCATTTCTTCCCTTGCTATCAACAGTTCAGCTCCACTGTCCTCATATCAGTTCCTCTGATAGTCAAGCATTTACCCAACTTAAGATATTCAAATGTACCATTTTCTTGATCTGAAATACTCTTTTCCTCACTGTCTATTGATGATTCATTTCCTATAGTTAGTGAAGTCTTGATTTAAAATATGCCTCCTTATAGAGGCCCTTCTGCAAACCTACTGAAATTGCTTTACCTGTTAGTCGCCATTATGTCATCCTGTTTGTTCCCTTCCTGCATTCTGGTCTGTAAAAATTACATTAGATGTTTATTTGGTATTTCTTTCTTGCTCTATCTGCCTATCCCCCACCTTGCAGATAGCAGAAGATGCTTCACAAGGTTAAAAGCTATGCCTGTTTTGTTAACTATATACCTAGAGCAAAATTCTGGGAATAATATATTGCTAGGGGGGAAAAATGTATGTATATGCAAATATATATGCATTATATACATACATACACACATATGTGATTTTCAGGTTGGTGCACAATAGAAAATAGAAGATGTCTAATGCAAAAGGTATAAGTCATTCTTTGTAACACCAGAGGCAAATATAGGGTCAGCTAGCAGACATTACAGAGATGCACATATTGCCTTAATAAAAAGAAAAAAAAAAGTCAACTGGAATTGCCCCCAAATACTATAAACTATGTAGATGTTATAGGTTTTCAAATCCAAGTTGGATGTCTGCCTATTAGGAAACTGTTGAAGGGGATTCTTGAATTTGAATAGAGAGATGGGACTAGTGGCCTCTAAATTCCTTTCTAAATCACATGATTCTATGACCTCCATATTTGCGTTATCTGTGTGAGCACCACAAATACTCTTTAACTCTATAACAAAATATTTCTCAAACAGAATACTGAGCAGGAAGATTCTGTTTTAAGATATCTTGCTTCAAGTATATTTAGACAGTGTGTAATAAATAGTTTCTCTTAAAATTAAGATTGCCTTGATTTAAAGGTCAAATAGATGAGTTGGTTTAAAAGTTCAGGAATAGGACAGATAATTATAGAATCCACACATAAAATCACTAGAATTACTTTATAATTATGTCTTATAAAAACACATACAGTGGTATCATCCACTGCTTAAATGTTGGCCCAGGAAAAAGTACCTTAATTGTATTTATTTGGAGCTATTCTCAACACAAACAATTCTAGGAACTACAATCTGGTGATCTCAGTTTATTAGGGAGCCACAGTTTTCCTCTGCAATTAAGTATTTTTCTATGTGTGTAGTAAGGAATACAGTATATTTGCTTTGTTATGCTATTTTGAAACAGTGTGATGTAAGAGATGGGAGGGATAAACATCACATATAACAATTGTACACTTAGAACATGTAATTCATTCATTTACTTCTGACATTCTGTTAGGAATGTTCACATTCTTTTTTTTTTTTTTTTAAAGATTTTATTTATTTATTTGTAAGAGAGAGAGAGTGAGAGCGAGCACAGGCAGACAGAGTGGAAGGCAGAGTCAGAGGGAGAAGCAGGCTCCCTGCGGAGCAAGGAGCCCGATGCGGGACTCGATCCCAGGACGCTGGGATCATGACCTGAGCCGAAGGCAGCTGCTTAACCAACTGAGCCACCCAGGCGTCCCAGGAATGTTCACATTCTTCAGTATTTCTAGATATATGGTATTGTTTGTATTCAGGTAATATCTCTGAATAAAAATCAAAGGAAAATATATTCCTGAGAATTTCACAAACTATTCCATCCTAAAACAAGTAGCACATTGTACAGAATGATTTCACTATAAGAAAACTGTGGTTATGTCTAGAATTATGTGATTACTAACCTTGACTAGTAAAAAGTAGTGGAATATAGTGACTCCGAGTAAATTTTGGGAGACAGACTGATGGGATTTAAATGTCTACTTGGTCACTTAATAATTTAATGGTCTTTTGTAAATCAGTTATCAATTTATTCTTTGTAAGGCAAAGATGAGAATAGCAACTAGTTAAAAAGATTATTATAAGGATTACAGCAGATATTGAGCCCATTTAACAAAATGCCTGCCCCACAGTAAGTGTACCCAAAAAATAACCCCCCCACACACAAAAAAAACTTTTCTATTTTCCGAATACATTAAATTTTAATATCCTTTAAAAATTAAATTGATTGATTCTCTCAATTGATTATTTATCTTGGTGTCAGACAGTCTAAAATGGAGAATTATGGTCCTTGTCTGAGTAAATCAAGTAAATATATCCTTTACACAAATAATCCATTTATTTCAGTTAAATGTATTTTGACACATTTATTTAGCATATTTTCTACAAGAGAAAATCATTACATGAGTAACTTTTCCATTTCAGGTCCTTCATGTGTGAATTTAAATCAAACCTGTTACTGCTAAATATATTAAAACAATATTTTCCTCATATCAAACTGATCAACTATCACATACCCATTAACAGGATCCACCACAATCCCTCTGGGATGGGACATTTCTCCTTCTAAAAGAGTCTTCCGACTCTGAGAAGCTTTTTCCAGCCTGGCCACATTAATGGTCTTCCTCTGGCCATCGTTTGTCCAGTAAAGGTTATTTCCAATCCAGTCCACAGCAATGCCTTCCACGTTATCCAGATCTGTAAAAAGGAAAAAAAAAAAAAAAAAGATAAGAGAGCAACACATTTTACAATAGTTCCCACTATTATGTTCTAGTTAAGAAAATGTTTAATTCAAAAAGGGATGAATCCTGATTCATGGATTCTTTATAGTGTGATTTTGGAAAGTGTCATTCCATGGCATATTTTTTGGTTTTATTTTGAATGCCATTTTATGAATGACAGGCCCTATCTTGACATATTTTAAATGAAACAGTGATTGGAAAATATAAGGGATGACACAGCAAAGGGAGAAAGTTCTCAGAACATAAATAGAGTGATACAGACTATTTAGAAAAAAAAAATCAGGCAGTATGAACAAGTACTATGCTCAAAAAGTAAGCATTTCGAAACTTGCAATATGTAATGTGAGTAATCAAAATAATAGGAATGCTCTCTTGCTAAGAGATGAACAGGTCCAGCAGAAGCACACCTTTGAAAGCCCTGAACAGGTTTTCATTATGGAACTGCATGAACAGTGAATCCCAAAGAAACACGGAAATCATTCTCTATATTCCATTATTTTATTCTACTAAATTTATTTATTCTATCTCTACTCAGAGATACTCTATATTCTATTATTCTAAATAAAATCTTATTTTTAAAAGGACACTATTCAGACGTCTGTAAAATACAGGCAGTAGTAATTCAAAGGAATGTTATAAATATATAACCTTATATGAGTTCAACTAATTCAAACCCTCCACAGAAAGGAAAATGCCAACACTTTAAAGTGAAGGGTTATCATTTATTATCACACAAGAAGTGGTAGAACTGGAACAAAAATCCAAGCCAGATGATCCCCAGTGCAGAGATATTTAAAACTGTGCTATTCCTGGGTTGAGACCTACCCCCACTTTTCGCCATTTGATGCACAACCTTCCTAACTGTCCACAGCATCATAAAGGTATTTCCATTTCTCTATTGCTTAAGAAATTACTGTGTACTCCTTTTCTTCTCTCAAAACCAAGGAAGCCTTTGTCTCTTTCCCTCCCAGAGATGAGGTAGAGAATGGGAGCTTACTGGACAAAGCTGATTGACATGCTACGGGCACATCTCCCTGACACTCACTCAAATGCACATGTAATAAATATTTACTATTATTCTATTTTTTAATCATGACCTTCCTGGCCTTGGAGAAAAATAAAATTTCTTTGATGACCCTTTCTGCTCATCAGCATGTACCCTGACTCAGGATAGCTAATACAATGTGTGATTTGATCTGACCGAAATCCCATTATAGTGAATCAGATATGTTCTCAATTTCACTAAGCTCTCTGCTTCATTACCATCCGGTATGAGTCATTTTCACAGGTTAATTGTGTCTATGCTTAGAAAAAAAGTTTAATTTTGTCTTTACTTTATTGACACTTAATTTCACTGAGCACTTTCCTGCTCTGGCATAATGGAAAAATAATAGCTGTTTATTCTTTTTCCTTTATATTTATTAATAGTCTGTGGCTGATTTTTATCTTGTTAGTCGGTTTTCAAAAATTGTATTACATTTGAAATCTACTCCAGCATGAACACTTCCATCTTCAACAGCCCTCTTATTTTTATAACTTTCCCTTTTAACATCTAACTTGACTCTTCTTATTTGCAATACTATGTGGATTGAAATTTTTCTTCCGACACTTGGATAAGCAACTTGGTCATTTTGATCTTTAATTTCTCCACTCGTTAAGTGAAGTTGATCACAGCACCTACACCACAGGGTAATAGCAAGGGGTAACTTAGCTACTGTATGGAAAGCACTTAGCATACTGCTAGCAGTACTGTTAATTCTCAAAATATGTTAGCTTTTAATAATCTATCAGGATTAAAACAAATTCTACATATGTCCTGGCTCTTTTATTTATGAGTGTTACTTAATAGAAATATTCCTCATATTTTTCTCTCTGAAAATGATTTTATAATAAAATTTCCTTGCATTTTGACCAGTGGCCAACTTTACCTAGAAATAGTGTATGTAGAGTCAGTAAGAGTGAAATGCAATTGAATTCCAAAATCGGGAGGATTCTATCCCTAATTATATCATTTTTCTTTGGAAAATGAAATGTTTGAACGGCATAAAGGAGTGACTAGGATCACTAGTTCTGAAATTACAAGGCCCAGCCTCTGCCACTCACCATATCTCTGATTGAATTACTTAACCTTTCTTTCTTCAATTTCCTAATCTTTAAAATGGGTGTGATGATAGTGATTAACTCATAGAATTGTTTTAGGATTAAAGGAATGAATATATGTAAAATACGTAAAATAATGGTTGGCATATGGTAAATGTTACATAAATATTATTAGTATTATTACCACTAATATGATTACCATTATAATTTTCCCTTTTGCGACCTATATAGTCTATTAAGATAGCAATGAAACAATTAGTTTAGTGGTTCTTTTTAAACATTTATTTATTTGAGAGAGAGAAAGAGAGCATACATGGGGGGTGGGCAGAGGGTAAAGAAGACAGAGAATCTCAAGTAGACACCTGCTTAAGACTGAGCCCCAAGTGGAGGTCAGTCTCACAACCCTGAGATTATGACCTGAGCCAAAATCAAGACTCAGACACGTAACTGACTGAGCCACCCAGACACCCCCAGCCTAGTATTTTCTAGCTCTGTGTGTGTGTGTGTGTGTGTGTGTGTTTTGTTTATTTGTTTTCCACTATGGGAAGAATAAGCTTGAATACAATTCAAAAATAAAGAAACTCATAAAACAGTCTATGTGCAAATTGGGAATCTTTTAGGCTATCTTTAACAAGGTATGGAGGGATTTCTTTTCTGGTGGGACAAAGACTGAACAATTAGAGAATCCTTTTCAACAACTATACATTGATAAGAAAAGTATTTTGACTTTGTACCATATGGTACCTGCCTTTAATGAGCCAATGATTGATGGAGCACTAAGACATAGAACATTGGTGTTATGCACATTCGATTTTTTCTAATTGAAGAAAGTTTGGTTGGAGCCTGCATGTGGTAGACTATTAGAAACTCTATGACCAAATCCTTCAGCCAGGTGATCAAGACATATGAAAACTGATGTCACTCAAATTTCAAACAAGCACAGATGATTACAGAGATATGGATTCCCAGCTTGAGAAAACACATGACTTCAAATATAGGAAAGGTATTTGATAAAATTGGTAAAAGAGTAGATTGCTTTGATATCTTTGAGTACAGTTCAAGTATTTAACATTCCAAAATCAACATTCACTACAATATTATTAGTAGTAGTATATAACTAATAGCAAACAAAGATTATAACTGTCTTTTTTTTAATCTGGCAAAATTGCCCTTAAGTTTAACATATTATACTCATTTTCATTTATCAGTAGGGAAGGACTCTTAACATGTTTGTACTCCTTCAAAACAAAAGAAAGAAAATAGAAAGAAAAAAATTGCAGTAGATAATGTTTTCTTGTAATTTTTTAAAAGATTGTATTTATTTATTTGACAGAAAGGGAGAGATAACAAGTAGGTAGAGAGGCATGCAGAGAGAGAGGAGGAAGCAAGCTCCCCACTGAGTGGGGAGCCCAATGCAGGGCTCGATCCCAGAACCCTGAGATCATGACCTGAGCCAAAGGCAGAGGCTTAACCCACTGAGCCACCCAGGCACCCTTCTTATAATTTTTAAATTAATATATTTACATGTTCCATTCTAAGTCAGAATTGAGACATTTATCTATATATTTCAGATTAAAAACAGACTTTTTTTAAAATTTATTTTTATTTATTTTCAGCATAACAGTATTCATTATTTTTGCACCACACCCAGTGCTCCATGCAATCCATGCCCTCTATAATACCCACCACCTGGTACCCCGACCTCCCACCCCCCGCCCCTTCAAAACCCTCAGATTGTTTTTCAGAGTCCATAGTCTCTCATGGTTCACCTACCCTTCCAATTTCCCACAACTCCCTTCTCCTCTCTAACTCCCCATGTCCTCCATGCTATTTTTTATGCTCCACAAATAAGTGAAACCATATGATAATTGACTCTCTGCTTGACTTATTTCACTCAGCATAATCTCTTCCAGTCCCATCCATGTTGCTACAAAAGTTGGGTATTCGTCCTTTCTGATGGAGGCATAATACTCCATAGTGTATATGGACCACATCTTCCTTATCCATTCTTCATAAAATCTATCTATGAAAAACCCACAGCAAATACCATCCTCAATGGGAAAAAGCTTGCAACCTTCCCGTTGAGATCAGAAACATGACAAGGATGCCCACTCTCACTACTCTTGTTCAACATAGTATTAGAAGTCCTAGCAACAGCAATCAGCCAACAAAGAGAAATAAAAGGTATCCAAATTGGCAATGAAGAAGTCTAACTCTCTCTCTTCACAGATGACATGATTCTTTATATGGAAAACCCAAA